>NW_022702824.1:1254477-1269467 GCF_011630105.1 Anneissia japonica | reverse complement strand
GTGTATGTGTGTGTGGGTGGGGGTGTGTGTGTATATTACCACGAGGCTCTCCATCGTATCGTGTATTGTAGAATGCCGACTGCACTTTTTTTTATAAGAATACATTTTTTAAGAACACCGAGGTTGAAATTTCTATAAAAAAATAAAAAAGAGCAAAATAAGAACAAATTTGAGGCTGGTGTTTAATGTCAAATGAGGTTTTTATATATATTTAAAAAAACACAAAAATGAACTTTAAAAAAAACTATAGAAACCTAATCACATACAGTAAAGTATTAATGTTTAAAGAGGTTATATCAACATTATTATTATTATTATTATTATTATTATTATTATTATTATTATTATTATTATTATTATTATTATTATTATTATTATTATTATTAGTATTATTATTATTAACTCAATTAATTTCATCAGATGTGATGTATTCTGAAGTTGAGAACGACTCAACTCGGCTAGGCTTGTGCTAAAACACATTATTTCCCGCTGAGAGTGTGTGAAATAAGTAAAAAATAAAAACATTTGCAGCCTGAAAATTGGCCAAAAAATAATAACACAGAGCCTGGGCAAAATTCGAATGGTCAATAGTTGTGCATTTGTTATAGCGCATATAACATTCGTCTCTATGCGCTGTCAATAACAAACGAAAAAAAACATGAATAATGGTTGAAAGAGAAACCTTATATTTTATTCTGTTTTTTTCTTTTTCCATTCTTCTGGCTTTTATGTTATGTTGTATCTCATATTCTTTTATCTTAATGCCTAGGCCTATATAATTTGTGAATTTTCTTGCCCCGTTACACATTTGGTTTATGCTGAGAGATTTTCCTGTAAGTAATTAAAAACAATCTGTATTTTAATTAATCGTTAAATGATTACTATAATAACAAGACTTTCCATTGTAACAGTTACGGTATATTGGTAATTAGGATAATATTTATACTTATTATTAATCGGTAAAGCATAACAAATACTACAAATCTTATTACCTGTTGTTTCTTGATATTAAAATAATTTTGTATCCGTAAATAATAACAAGTATAATAAGTTTAAAATTTTAATAATTATTATTATAGTAATTTTGAAAAATAAAAAATTTATTTATTTTTTTTTTTAATTGGTAAATTTACCTTAATCGAGTTTGTGATTTTGCAATACATATTTCTTTGTTTCCTAAAATATTTCCTAAACAATTTTTAAATGAAACCTGAATATGTTTCACGTAATGTAATACTATTTTAATTGTACTGTTTTTTTTTTTTTTTTATTGAATGTAAGCTTATTTAACCTTCAATTTTGTTCACAAGATTGCAGAAAACTGATTTGATTTTTGATTTGACAAACAACTGAATTGGATTGGCCACATTTCAGCGAAGTTTCTCCAGCGCTGATCTGCTATAGGAAGTATAGACTATACGCGCACGCCATTATGTCTGTACTGTGATGGTCTATATCTAGAACGGACTTTCGATAAATGTATGATCATTCATCCCAGAAAATGTTCAATAGAGGTAACACATTTGTTTTCCTCAATGATCAATCAATTGAACTCTTTCAGTTCGCCGACTGACACTGGTATCCTTTCCATCTGTCTGTTGTTCGATTCTTCTGACCAAGCTGTTGTTTTCATGTATAGGCCTACTGTGATGTCATCGCTGCATTTTCTATCTCTGTCAATGTTGTTTCTTTGTCCATCTGTTATACAAATACATGCCGTGTCCATCTAATTTTAATACTTTAATAGGCCTACGTTATATTCTGGATACTTTACACAGCACGTGTAATGGCCTCTCAAGAAGTCTAGGTTTGTAAGCGCATCATACACTAGAATACAACGATAGGCTTTTAAAATAGAGAGATAAATTACTTTTTGTCAAGCTAACAATTTATTTAGAAAGCGTCGAGTAGATTTGTTTTGGCTTCTGTATGGTAAAATGATAATCGTTTACATATGTTCCTCTTTTTGGGAGATAGTAAAGTGATTAAAATTCAGATTTAGATTTATTGCTCATCAAATAAAACAAAATAGGCCTACATGATTTCCTGAGTTGTAATACACACCTAAATTTCATTAAAATGCTTAAATACGTAAGCTAAATTAAAACATTCTATAAAAAGATAAGAGTAAAAATATTTCACAGACTTATTACATACAACATCAAAACTACATATAGGCCTATAGCCTAAAAATATTTATGTCACTATTATATACATCACAGAGTTGTGATAGTAGAGACAGATATATATATATACATATCCATCCCCCTGGGGACTTTTTGAAATTCGTATAATAAATGAATACATTGTGAATCTCATCTAACTTTTTAGGAAGAAGATTAACTTCTAAACACTTTAACAATTAGTAGGCCTAGTACCGTAAGTATTGTTCTTAAGAATGTTTTTTAAAAGTCCTTGTTAAGCTGAGAACACACATCCGCATTCACACCTACCTCAATTAGTCTTCACTTAATTAGATGAAAATACTCGTTAAATTTTTGATTGCTGTTGAGTCCACCTGCATTTAACCTTTGTCTAATACGAGGTAAATTTTAGGGGAGAAAATTATATTAAAATTGTATATACTGTTATATTATACCGGTACCTTAGTAGACAGTTATTAATATTATTGGGCTTGTTGTTTAGGGTATTTATTATTATCATCGCCATCATCATCATCTTCGTTATATCATTATCGTCATCATCATCGTCATAATTTTTGTCATCAACATAATCACCAATCATCAACATTATCATCATCATCATTATCATTATCATCATTATTATTATCATTTTGATAATAGCGGTAACAGTAATAGTAATAATAAAAATAGTAGTGGTAATAATAATAATAGTAATAATAATACTAATAATAATATAATAATAATGATAATAATAATAGTAATAATGATAATAATAATAATGATAATTATTATGATAATAATAGGCCCTAATAATAATAATTATAATAATAATAATAATAATAGTAATAATAATAACAACAATGATAACGACAGGTAATGTTTATTACCAACACGACACGATATTTTTCATATTGAATTAATAGTAAAATGAAGTTAATTTAGCAAGGATTATGGGATTATTGATGAAATATGATCTACTCTAGTATTGACAAAAATGTGTTTTTAAATGTTGTGCCAACAATGTACTGTTCTCGACCTGTATTGTTGTGAGTACATATTATTCGTTTTGTTTACATGCCATTAAGGTAAATCATTTTAGATAATTTACTCCTTAAGAGGGTCCTCGTCTGCAGGACAGTTGATATAGAATATAGTCCGCAATAACCAAGCTCGTCTTAAGCCTCATGGTCAATTCAATTATCAGTATAAACTACTCGCACTAAGCACATCGGCGGTTGTTTAAGAGTTCCATCTTACTGATTTTACTCGACTTGTTGTCTTTTAACAAATGAAAATAATGGCGTTTAATTGGGGTAATCTTAGGGGTGCCGCTCTGTTCGGGAGTAAATGGATTTAGCGGTGTCCTGATGCACTTATATCAAGCAAATTAACTCTGTGATGTTGAGGACATTCGATTCTCCTTTCTTTTTTTTATGTCGAGGATTTTAGCCTTTAACTTCTCAATCGAGGGAATTAAAACATTTTTTACTGCGAAACACTGAACCCTAACAAATTTATTTTTACCAAATTAAAATTATTCTGATTCGTTAACTGGAAGGCACACGCAAACACACGCGTGACTGATGTGTGTCATATGTTGATGTTAAAAGAGTGCGCTATTAATTAACTAAGCTTGGCTTTATTTTATCCCAGGCCCCAAAGGCGAGGTTTTCTAAGACAATGAATACATATCGTTACGTAATCTACCGTATCTATGTAAAATTATAATGGTTTTTATGCTAATAATGATCGCTGTTGTAGTAAAGGGAATAAGTATATTTCATTAAAAAATAGCATTGTTGTAAAGACTCCATTTCAGATAATGATGCGCATTCTGTAAAATAAAATAATGAGTAAATACCAAAAATAAATGAATTAACCGCAATTAATGGTAATACTTTATGCTACTGGGAGCAATGGTTTAATATCAGTGGGCATTTTACTTCAGTTTGCTTGGTTATTTTAAAGTTGTACCTGTATGTATGTTTTTTCTGATTTTCAATATCGGCACTTTATAATAACAAGATGAGACATTTAAAAGCAAAACAAAAAATCAATTATGCCTACGAATGATAAGGATTGTCAAAAGCGAACTTTATGGAGACAGTAAACTTTTAAAAACATAATGAAAACAATTAAGACTGGCCTATAATCATGTAAATTATGAATGCATAGGCCTTTTAGATTTATTTTAAAAGGAGATAAAAATGTTGTTAAACAACCCGTGTATTTAAAGATGTATTTTCTGAAAAAAAATTGGAAAATTAAAGTTTTCAATAGTTCATTTTAAAGTATCAGTTAACTCTGACTCAAAACAGCTGGGGAAACATAGCTTTCGCTGACGTACAAACATTTTAGGCTTAGGAATATTTCTGCAGCATCTTTTATATCTTCATTATATTGATTATTTCACCCATTATATATACGGTTTATTATATTATATATATTATATTATATTATTATGTAGTTATTTATGACATATTTTGCCTGATCTCTGTTGTTATTATCTTGCTATTATCTTGGTTTACTTTTCTTTAATCTTATACAATAGTTCTATATCTTAGAACTTGGCTAGTTTATTATTATCAACTACGCCCTTAAGGTATTGTTTAAGTTTTCATCGGCAAGCTACTACCCTATCTTTGTTTTATTACGATCCTATGTTTCTAATATCACTCATCTGACGTCCACATTATATTTATATATACTCGTATTTATTTATATATGTACTTATACCTGACGTAGGGCGATGCCCGAAAACGTTCGTGTACTGTACTCGGTGTACGGTAAGAATGGCCCCGGAAAAAATGGCCCAGGAAAAATGGCCCCGGAAAAAATGGCCCCGGTGAAAATGGCCTCGGTGAAAATGGCGCCAAATGACAGGTAGATAAAAATGGCCCAATAATAAAATTCTGTATTAAAACTGATCTTTTTTTAAATCATTATATGCATTTTTTTAACTGAAATAATTTAGTTTTTAAAAAGGATATATAGTATCACAGTTTACATTATTTAGTATAGTTTTAGGCACTTAAATTTGGTTGGCGGGGAGTAAAAAGTATGCAATTAAATAACTTGCTTAAATAAATGTAGGCCTACTCCTAATTATTTAGTTTACTTTAAAAACAATACTTGATTAACAAATACTTATTTGAAGTAACTCTAAGCAGAACATTTATTGCTAAGTTTGTGAGAAAGTAAGCCTCTCCCTTTTCCCATACATGAACTTGTCATTCAAACACACAATTGATCCATATGCTTTAACTACTGTTTATTTGCACTGTTTATAACATGTAAAGTTATTTCATTTGATACTTAACAAAAGTGAATTTTGTGGTTATCTATGAGTTGCATATTTTGGTAGTTGAAGTACTGTATGTCATTGCTCTACTTTGTTAGTGGAATAACATTTTTAAAACTTATTTCTACTATCAAAAAATGTTATTCAATGGCCATTGTTTTCCGATAATCTCTAAGTACATTATTTGCATCTGTTGTGTAACTGTATTTGTTATTCATTCAATTCTTGCTTTTTACAGCTAGTATTTAAATATTTGAAGATTTAAAAAAAATATCATTTCTATTACTGAATTTTTTTCATTGGGGCCATTTTTACCTACTTGTCATTTGGGGCCATTTTTATTGGGGCCATTTTTACTGGGGCCATTTTTACTGGGGCCATTTTTTCCGGGGCCACTTTATTGGAGAAAACCAATTTCGACCTATTCTTGATTCTTAATCAAGTATCAGGAATAAACTAGCAAAAATAGGCACACACATTATGAACTATGTAGTTTTAGTAGTTAATTTCAATAAACAATGCAGAATATAGTGCAATTAATGATTGAAAAAGCTGGCTAAACAATGCAAGATATATACTGATAAGTTGGCAATATACATTACATGTAAACAGTTGATAATGAGAAGGGAGATAATAGACGTTCCCACAGTTCGTCAACTTATGGGGAAGGCTTATCAAACAGTACAGTATATTAACAAAAAATAAGAACTGATAGTGGAATACAGTATTATAAAATTATAGGACCTATAGAAAAAATAAAATATCATTCGTCATTAGCGATTATACCTTCATCCACCCCTAACCTTATTCCATTCTATTACTATCCTCGTTCCATTTGTTTTATTTTGATCACTACTTAGAATATTTTGGCATATTTTTTACATATGCTATTATATCTTATATTTTGATACATCTTGAACTTGAATATAATTTTTAACTTTGTTTATTACGTTTCATTACTCATACATATGTGCGATACCGTATAGGCTTAGACCTCTTTATTCAATTTATTATAATTCATTTTTTACATTCAAGTACTTATATCATGACTTGTTTTATATATACGTTTTTGTTAATGTATTTACTATATATTCATAGTGTAGCTATAACACATGTTTTCATCATGCTTTTTCCATATGACGGATTTATTTTCACTATTGTTATTCTACGCTTCAGACTTCGTTTTATACATTATAATACATTATGATATTCCATTATTTATTTTATATTCTCAATTTGTGTTAATACTGTTTGTTATAAACTTAGTTTTTATTATTATTATTTCATTTTAATTTCTTTATTTTTCTATTTATATTTCCTTTGTTACTTGTGTTATGTATTGAGGGTCCATAATGATCAGCTCTGGCTGGATGGACCACCCTCGTAAAATATTGTTGAAATAAATAAATAAACAATAAGCCAATGCAGTCGGTATACTGTGGGAGCGTTTATTATCTCCATTCTCATTACCAACTGCTAGACATATTCCCGATTTATCAGTATCTATCTTGCATTGTTTAGCACTAGTTTAGTTACATCAGGGAACAGTGAAATTTCATTGTTCCCTAGTTACACTTACAATTATATTCCGAATTGTTTATTGAACTCCTCCCACTATATAGCTGAAGTATGTGTGGGCCTAATTTTTGTAGATGTTTCTTGTTACTTGATAAAGACCAAAGGATAAGTAACAAAAAAAGATAATCAGAAACAAACACCATTGCATGTTTAGAAACACTTTATTGGAGAAAACCAATATTTCGACCACCAGCCCCAGCAGCCTAAGAATCGCTTCGCTCGAAAGACGCACCCTATCAAAAATTCTGCCTAAATCTAACAATTTTGACACTTTCAAGGAATTTAGCACTGTATAGAATCAGCTACCCTGAAGTAATAATATTGATTTTTTTTTGCATTATAAAGAAGCTACGACATTATGCGGTAAGGGTCTACAAATGTTGTACTTTCAATAGTAGTTGAATGTAAACCAATAATTTGTATAATCCAACATTCATTCAATCAATCAATCAATCAATCAATCAATCAACGGCCAATAACATTTGGCTGTGCCTGACCCGGTCTACTTAGGGTGCAATTTGGCACTGGTTCCTTTTGTTCAGTACATTCTTCGTGACAGCTTGCAGTGCTATTCAGATAGTTGGAAGAATTTTACCTGGTTTTCTGATAGACATTGAAGTTGAAAGTGGTGCGATAAAAACGATGGCTATCAGCAGCTACCAAGAACATATAAGCTACCAATCTTATATACTGAAATGTAGAAATCTACATAATCTCAAGTTTGCTGAGCCGACTGGTAAAGCTGTTTCGGCAAACATTAGCTCGCCAGATATTCGGATTCGTTTAATAATTTCAAATTATTGTGATATATAAGCGGAGCCCCCTTCTCATAAACATATAAGCATGATGCTCTGATAAGCTAAGGCAGTGTCCATCAAAACATCAATTTTTTTCTGATTAGTTTTAGGATAGGTTATGAATTAGGCGTCTTTTTTTCTTGTTCGTATTCTTTAAGCGCTTTGAGACTATTCTTAATTGCCCAAGGCGCTATACAATTCGATTTCCATTAGAAAAAAAAAAACCTGCTGTATGATAGTCATGATGTGCCTATATATGGTCATAATGTGATGTCATCATGACCATATTAATGCATGTCACATGCTTTTGTCAAATATAATTTGATAGCCTGGAAATAATTAAACCTCATAGTGAAAGCAAAGTACCGAAAAACTTGAGCACATTGACACCTTGCTCATAAATATATAGTTACAGTATTATAATGAATATGCATAAGCACCACCGATTATTATTGTTTTTATCTGTTTATATAATTATTAAGTTATTCAGTCATTCGTTTATTCATTAGTAAATATTTATTTTTCTTTTATGTTTTGTTTTTATCTTAATATCTTAGTAATTTATTTTAAGTACTTTAGTGTTTTCTTTTGAGAATGTAGCTTTTGTAGCCTTGCTATATATTTTTATATTTCTGTGCTTTGTATATTTTTTTAATATGGATGCACTATACCACTACGTGTGTGCCACCGATGCAAAGGTGCAATCAAACTGCTTTGATTTGGAATTGCTACTATTGAATATTCATGAGCTTATTGTAAATGTTGACTTATAGTATGGGCTTATTTTCATTCATCATTTCTCAAAATGTTGGACGTTCTGAAAGCTCTTCACCTAGTTTACCAACACTCCTTTTTATAGATCTTTTTGTTCTATTCAAACAGATAGTAGATGAATGTGAAATATAATAAATATGCATGGGCATGATATAAGATGGTTGCTTCGATGACTTCGATGTTAAAGAAAAAAAATATTTCATTGTCATACACTGTAAAAGGGTGGCGCTCTTCACTTTTTTATTGCTTTGAAACAGAAGTGTAATACACAAGCTGGCTATAAGGCATGTTACTACGTTTAGCATGGCTTATTTTTTTGCGGTGATGATATCATATCGGTTAAAAAAAGTCTTCTTATCGTTCATAATCAATGTAAATAAGATAAGATAAGATAAATTTTATTGTCATATTCCAAACAAGTAAACTATGAAATTACAATCATGTTGCTTGAAAAAAGGGGGAAAATACTAACTACAAAGATAGGCCTATTATAGCCTATTATTAGTAAATACATAAAATACATTTAAAATTGGTTACACATAGATACATAAAAAATAAATACGTAAAAGTTCTATAGCACCTTTTAATTATTTTGCACTATGTAAATGGATCCTAAAGAGCTCTATAAATCCCTAAATGATATCGTACAGTATTGGGTCCACAATTTTTTTTTTATTCTATTAAATTTCTTGTCTTACAACAGTGAGATAAACATCTTACTGCTAATCATTAGGTACCTTATCAATAATACCTTTCACATAGACACAGACAACTTTCACTGTAAATCATTTTAACTGGCACTATGTTAAATTCCAATATTTTACCTAATGTTAGAATGTTTTATATTTGTTTTTATATAGGCCTATGCTTTATGCAAAGATGTTTAGAATTTAGATGTTTACTGTTCAGGAAGACATTTTGTAGTCAATCAATCAATCTTTATTTCACTCGTTTTTTTAAATAACAAATGAAGAAATCAAGGAGGCAAGCCTGTAAACTGATTCCGGTAACTAACTTCAAAAATTGGCTCTAAGATTACAATAATATCTTCATCATAATATTAATAATAATAATAATAATAATAATAATAATAATAATAATAATAATAATAATAATAATAATAATCTTGAAGATGACATCATGAAGGAGTCGAAACGTCGATCCCTCCCCAGAAGTCGAGAGAAAGATAGGCTAGGCCTATAGGTTTTTGTATTTGAGTATTAAAGATTGTTTTAAGTGACGATTAACCATGGATATTGAGATTAAATTTCTAATGCAAGAACGACAATCCTCAAATAATGAACCTAGTAGGGGATGTTTTGCCTTAATAGTAATGAACATAGTATGTTTTAGTCTTAAATTCAAAATAAATGGGGATAAAAATAAACTACATGAAAATTTTGAGTCTACCAGTGCCATTACAGATATTAATATGATTGTACAATATGACAGATAAAAAACTATCAGAGTGATTAGTTCTTTCTTGGTTTGATGCTGGGATGCTCGAAGCGATGTCTTGCTGTGTTAGTAACTTACCTGGACGTGGTTCAGTCACATTTGTACAATAAACATAAATAAAAACAACATTTTTATTCTGTATCGGCCTAAGTGTTAGTTCAATTTGCATATACATATTCATAAATGTTTTAAATGATGCTGTATATATGATAAACTGATGTTGTCAACATTTTTGCTGGATATATGATTTAATGTTGTCAGATTATCGGCATCAACAGTGACCTAGCATGGTAATGGAAATGCCTACCGTAAGTTCATTTATGGAATACATGCTGTGGTATTGCAATTCTATAGGATAGGCCTACGATAATCATTAAACCTTGTTTTCAATATAAAGTCTAGCTATATTTTCTATACACTATTAATATTGCATATATCTATTAAATATTAGCTTTGTTGCCAAGAAAAAGAAAAGATTAATATCTAACCCTGTGTGTTAATACAAATGGAGGAAACATCACATTTTAACAAAAAAAAAAGGTACTACATATAGCAGTCTAATATATTATACTAATGGTTTCAAGTCACGTTAGTTCTTACTATGATTGATGTTTGGATGCTCGAAACCACGATGGCGTTTATCAAATCAGCACGTTTTAAGGGGGGGGGGGGGGGTAAACGTCGAAAGACTCCAGTTGCTAATTATACAATTGCAATAGATTTTTTTTTATTTTTAAAAAAATATATTTGAAATTTACGTGATTCCTAACGAAATAACAATAATTAATAATAGTAATGTAGCCTCGGCCGGAGTAAACCTACATTATTCATTAATGTTTTAACATTTACTCTGGGTACTCACACTGTTAGAGCAATCTCGGTACCCGGGATGAGTCAAAATATAACAACTCTGATTGGATGCTTTTGTATGTATGTATGGTTGGATTAGAACAAAAGAACCCAATCAGAATTAGGAAATTGTTTAAAAACGATGTAACATTTGCCAATGCATAATTAGCAATCAGCTGTAGTCGCTGTATTGTTTTATCCCTTATCGGCACAATATAATATATATATATATATATATATATATATATATATATATAAAATGAAAATATCTCAATTTTTTGTCCATATGGCTATTATATACTGTCTCTTATACACATCTAGATGTGTATAAGAGACAGATATTATTATGATGATGCATGTCTAGCTAACTTAGAGTGGATACTATTTGCTTATGGCACCATGCAAGCAATGTGTTTGGCAAAATTGACTTAAATATAATGACCTCTTATATATAATATATTTAATATTATTAAATAATGCTTAGGGTGACCTGTGGTTTTCATAATTCTTTAAAATATCTATTACAACATTGAGGAATAAAAAAGATTAAAATACATGAAACTCCCTTTAGATAACCTAACGTCTTATCAGGGAGTTGCTATGTAGTCCATATACCACCTGCCTGGCAAATATTGTGAAACAATATGGGGACACTTCATCAAACGCTCAAGAAACGTATAATGTGTAACTTATGCGACGCCACAGAGGGATGAATTTCCCCAGGTACCCAGTGTAATGTATTCCCACATTCCATTTTTAAAATAAAAATGACAACACATTATTGTCATCAATAAATATTTTTGTTTTAATATACCAAAAAAAGCGTTCAGTGATTAAAATACAATTTGAACGATTAGTATGATAATCTGTAACTGGATGGTTTGTATAAGTCCCTCCCCAAAACATGTTCTCTTCCAAGCATTTCTCCATTTCCGATTTCTTCAACCCGTGTGCCAAAAAATTGGCATACTGTACGTGTAAAGCGCAACGGCAATTGTACATGAAAAAAATTACGTAGGCTAATATAACGTACGCCGATAATTTCATGTATCCGCATAAAGTGAAACCTATTTGACGTAGGCATATTTCCTTCTTTTATTAGCAGCAAACTGCCTTTCCATAATCAGTGCATGCGCAAATATTATCTGGCTAGTTTAGCGTTAACAGTTCATTAATGTGTTGGAGACCGACTGCTCGTGCCAAATGGTGATGGAACTTGACGAAGCCAAGGCGTATTCCGACGATACCCGAACTGCCCGTTGTATCCAAAATTTGGTTTGGCATCCTCCATGAACTGCGCATGCCCATTCACTTGGTCTTTTGAATGACCAGCTATATTTACAAACAAAATATAATTAATGGTAATAAAAAAAACTCAGTGGTATTAAATAATACATAATACTAATGCTAATCTACATCGTCATCGTGATTATGATGAAGAAGATGATGAAGATGATGAAGTAGACAATGATGATGATGAAGATGGTGGTGATGATGATCATCATCATTATGGTAATGATAATGATAGCTCCGATCTACCATATTGTAAATGCTCAGAAATATTACTTTACCAACACTATCATCATCATCATCACCATTACATAGTCATCATCATCATCTTCATCATCATCATCATCATCATCATCCTCATCATCATCATCATCATCCTCATCATCATCATCATCATCATCATCATCATCTTCATCATCATCTTCATCATCATCATCATCATCATTATTAATATTATTCATTATTACTATTATTATTAGTCTATTATTAATTACATTATTATTATTATTATTATTATTATTATTATTATTACTATTATTATTATTATTATTTATATGATGATTTTGACGAACGATAGTGATTATGATGGTGATGTTCCTTCTATGAGGAATATGTTACTTTGATGGACTTGAGGTTTGTCTACACTATCAAATTTTATGTAACAAAAAATGTGATGTGCCCATATATGGGTACGATGACGTTATATCACATGTCATCAAATTGTATTAAAAAAAGTTAAACGTGTTAAACTATATGTTCCATCAAATTTTATGTGACGCTTTTTTGATGAAATTTGATAGTGTAGACAAAGCTATAGAATGATCTTAATATATACACACCTTTGGCAGCACTGGGGGCGTCGTTTCTTGCGTGCAAGTATTTGTAGCCGGCACCTGACTCCATGAACCTATCGATGACTGGGCCATCAATCGAGCAGCCGCCTTTGTTCTGAAAGAAAACGACAAGCAACACTTCATGGTAAAAACTTACTGAACACTGTATTCAGATTTCTTGTTTACTATTTGGCCTAAAATTAATTATGTCTGTTAATGGTCAATGGGGCTAAAAGAATTTTAAAAAATTTTCTTTTGGAGGTAATAAAGTTATTCTGATTCTGGGTATATTTATTGTTTGCGAGGCAAAATTATTGTCATTTGTTATTAAAAGATGTTTAAATAAACCCAATTTACCAGTAGACCCATATGGCTATTATATATGGGTGTAACGACAGACGCAGTGTCAGCGGGAGTGTCAGGCAGGGCTGTGTTTCTGTCAGAGAGTTGAGGGCAGGATGAAATTGTTTAGGCCTACCAGGTGTGGCGCCAGGGGGAGGTGGGCGGATCTCCCATCGGGAGAACTGAACCCTCGTCAGGTAAAACAAATAGCACCTGACACCGATCATCTGTAAAAAGTGGTACAACAGCACTGCATGAATGTTTTTGGAAGCAAACTGTAGCCTAAATATCAATGTTTGAGTGCGGTGTTAAATTAAAAATTCACTTTTGCCCTCCAACCGATTTTTATGCCCATTCCTGGATTAAAATAATCATTTGAATCAATCCATAAACTGTCGTACTTCTCGTGGGCTTCGCCCTGAAACAGTTGTGAGAGGTTTTGAGTGACACCTGACCACGTCCACTATACTCTCGTCGGGGACACGCCCCACCAGTCGGGCAAATCCTGGCGTCACCCCTATTGTTTACACAATTTGGACACGTACCTACGTTCAACGTTTGTCTTGCTCCTACCCAAGTATATCGGTAGAATGTTGTGGGGAGTGGTGGCGCCAGAAGGAGCTCGGAGGGATCCCCGTTAAACAATCAATACCTAACCCCTTTTCCTCCCCCACCCACGTCTGACTCCGCGATGAGAACTAAAAGAAATATTGATTTACAAATCCAAAGAAAAGTTATTGTTATTGCTAATCCTATTATTAGAGTACAGTTTTGGGCCATCTTAAACCATAACGCTCATAACGAACCACACCAAGGGACTCCTGAACCCGGAACAAGTTTTATGCCCCTTGCCTGCCTTGAACCACCTGTCGGATTTAAAATCCCATTCGATGACTTTATGGAGCCACCATTGGTTGCGGGACAGAGTTGTTAGTCTGCTTTGCAATGCATTTACACTGCAAATTTTTCCTGTTAGGAGCAAGGCAGAGTAAATTCAAATAAATTCAAGGTTTGTTTTCATACTTAAGCCTACAGTATGCCAAACAGAATGATCTAAAGAAAGTCTCCCCAAAACCATGGTAACGTGTACGTTTGCCTCTTTGTAGTGCGGATTACACTTTCTAAATCGTTAATAAAAAAAAAAACATTACACCTTATGATAACATTAACGTCACCAGTATTAAACTCGAATGGCTGCGACACACATACGCAAGATAGAATTGTTACGCTATATGAAGATAATTTACTTTATTATGACAAGACCAACGCGTAGTATGCTAATGATAATTACTGCATGAAAATTCAAAATAATAATAATACCACAACAAAGGCATCACACTAACATAATGTTATTGTTAGTAAAGTAGGCAGTGTACATTGTAATTAGATATACTTTATATATATATATATATATATCATTATATATACATTATATATACATTATATATATGTATATATATACGTGCACTCGGACTATATATATATATATATATATATATATATGTATGTATATATATGTATATATGTATATATGTATATGCATATATATGTATGTATATATGTATATATATATATAACAAAAGAATATAGGAAACGAATACCATGTATAGACTTCAGAAACACT
>NW_022702824.1:1250090-1254437 GCF_011630105.1 Anneissia japonica | reverse complement strand
GAGGATGGAGATGATGGAGAGGAGGATGTCTGTCTCTTATACACATCTAGATGTGTATAAGAGACAGGTACAGTAGGTGTAACTGTCATTTGGGGCCATTTTTACCGGGTATTTTTTCTGAGGCCATTTTTTCTGGTGCCTTTTTTTCAGTGGCCATTTAATTTATCTACAGTAGTATACTACTGATCAATATAATTTTCTGTGTTTGAAAAGTGTGTAAAATAAGAACAAATTAAGAACATTTTGAGCCAGAAATCAGCCATAAAATAAGAACATGAGCCTGGGCAAAATTTTACTGGTTCTTATAAAATAGAAAAAAGTGTTATATGAAGTGAAGGAGAATAAGAGTAGGCCTACTTGGGCGGATGCAGATTTGGCGGTAGGGGGATGCATGAGAGTCCACGCAACCTTAGGCCCACCATGTTTGCAAGGGCGGATCCAGACATTCTGACGATGTGGGCACATTACCAATATGGAGTCCACGCCAGCATGGTTTTGGGTTAGGCGAGTAAATGCTAAGAATAGGCACTTCTAAACGCTCGGAAAAAACACTATCGGGCGGTAAAAATGTTTTTGTTTTTTTTTTTTTCTTTTATTATTATTATTTTTTTTTTCAGAGCAGTCTTCTTGGACAAAATTATTGACTTTTTCCCAATGCTTTCCCTCCCCTACCCTACCCTCAAGGGGGTTAACGAAGGTCTAGTAAAGGACCTATAGTATATTTCTATGCTGGGGGTATCAAAGCTCTAAACCTGCCCACAGTCCGCGGGGAGGATTTGTGAGAGTTGTAGTGACCGGATCAACCACTTGGTGAGGTGAGAACATTTTGAGAACATGGACCTCAACGTACCCGGAAATTGCACTCTCATACCTTAAAAGTCTTACCTGTAATTGATATCCACAATACACGTACATCTATTTTTCTTAATACAATTTTGGGAGTGCGTTCGCAACGTCTGCACCCCTTCTGCATTCGCCCCAGGAGCAAGATGGTGATAAGGAAGAGGAGGAGGAGAAGGTGGAGGAGGAGGTTGAAGATATAATGACAATATTGATGATGCTGATGATAAGGCATATGATCAAATCGGGCCTGATGGTAATGACGGCAAACACATGTTGCATAATTTTCGAGCTTCGGACTAGGGCCTCAAGAAATGGAAGTATGTAACTCATCAAGTTAATAATCATGAAAAAACAATCAGCTTACCCCTTGACCCCAGACAGTCTTCTTTAAAACACGTTGAACTAAATTTGACTGGAAGTAAGCGCGCGCATAGTTATCATTGAGAGCGTCGTATTTCGGTATGATGTCAGGACTCCATTTGTATCGTTTCTTCTCGACGATGATGCAGTCCAATATGAAACGATCTTCCATCTCCTTGATTTGTTCAGAGGTTGGCTCTGGACTTGTCGGGGTCTTGATGTAGTCTTTTCGCCACAAGGGGCTGTTGAAGGTCACACGGGGGTGAATACTGCTCCCTGTTGACATTCTGGATATATTCTGTTGATTAAAAAGACGAGGATAAACAAACAAGAAAAATTCAAGTAGTATTGGCCTTGCAAATTATGTAGGACTAGATTTCTTTTATACGACTAAACAGCGGCACACCCAAAGTTAGACCCTATGTGTTTAATTTCTGTCCTGTAAATAAAAATATTGGCTTAGGCCCTATCTTACTCATGGTGTAAAACAATACAAACAATTACATATTCAGGGTATAGTTTCATTAAATTGTTCATCGAACATAATTACATAACTTGTATTAAACAGCAAAAGGTATTATGAAATATAATGTAGTTACATCGTATATAATTTAATTAAAACAGCCCCAGTAATGCGCATAATACTTACGGTAGTATTTTAACTCTGCTCTAAATAGTCAAATAATCCCTGATGCCGAAAATTGCTACTGAAATCCTCGCTTTCCAATACTAATGGCAACTACCTTAATCTATGTTTACATTTTCGTTTATATACCTACTCTTGAATCTGTTTCTATAGCTACAGTGAAATTAAAGTTCTATAATGTTTATATGAAGTTCTTTTCATTGGGATTTGTATCAAGTATTCGTTACAAAACATACAGTGCTGTCTGCAATAGGGTCACTCCCGCGTGAGCGTCTGTGATCACATTACGGTTCGTAGATAATAGCGCCCGTCGTGATTGACAATCGTTACCTCTGACCATGGAATGTGAAGACCACTTAAATAAAACTAGCAAAAATAATTTTTGTTTTTGTTTAGTCTTGAATTTCGCAAGGTGTCAAATGTGTTTACTGTTTTCTAGTACTCTACCAATTTCGTCCTCTGTTTTTCTTCTCTCCCTCTCTTCTTCATTTCCAGTCCTAGCCCTACTTTCTTTTTTTTTTCTTCATCTCGAAGTCGGTGAGTCGAATGGCCGAGCGGTTAGCAGGGGCACCGCAAGCTATAGCTATAATATCGACGCTGGTTCGAACGGCACGCTCGCCTATGGTTCTGGTGGTAGAACAAGTCTTCTCGGATAAGGACTATAAACCGTAGGCCCAGTGTATACAATGGCTCGTGTGCACTATAAAGAACCCAGTACATCCTTCGAGACGAGTAGGGGGATACCCCGGTGTACTGGAACAGACAGCCTCTGTGGTGGACGACGTGAGTTGCTGGTACCGGGTTACCGGGTAGCACAGACACGAAGGGACCCTTAGTGCCGAAGAAAGTCATTGATCGAGATTCTAGTCCACACATCAAGCGCCCTGAGCATCTTGCATTAGATGGATATGTGCGCTATATAAAACTACACTATTATTATTATTATTATTATTATTATTATCTCTTTGACGTTTAACGAGCCAATAATAAATAGATACTGTGTATAAAAAACTAAATTTTATCACGAGAAATGAGCCATGATTGGATTTTAATATTTTTTTAGACGATGATGGAGATGATGGAGAGGAGGATGTTGTTCTTAATGATGAGGATGATGATTTTTGTGGCACACACCAGTACGCGTGGGAATGAAATACCATCACAATCATTTGCCATTATCAACCATCATCATGATCACAAAGAAGATCTCCTGAACCTCACAAACTGCGTACAATATGCGCATCGGATTCTAGTGCTGTACCCGCAAATACACACAAAAAAAGTAAAATTTACTGCTTCTAATCATAATGCGAATTCATAACGCGTATAAAAGAGAAGGCATGATGGGATCAAATGTCAGTTGGTGGGGGGGGGGGGTCTTTCTGTTCACTTTCACATATTCCTCTGTTTTAACGTCTACTAGCCAATTTACAAGAATGGGCAGTTATTTTTGGATCGGATTCTTGTTAATCGGATTCAAAACTAGTCACTAGCGCAAGCGTGGTCTAGTGGTCATGGCACTAGGCTAGTTATCTGGAGGTCATTTCAATGGTCGATTCCCATCCTAATCACTTACGAGATTTTTTGCAAGTATTTGGAGAGTTACTGAGTATTTCAGTACGATAACACGTCATGTAGGGCAAAACATCACTCCTATGGAATTTCCTGATGCAAAATAAAAAACATCTAAATAAAAAAAGAAAAAGAAAAAGGAAAAAAAAAAACACACAGTTATTAAAATTATTTACAAAATAGGAATAAAACAAATACATGTTGTGAAATATAAAATTTACATTTCTTTATGGTCAAGTTGTGGGTAAATTAAATTGTTGACTATTCTACAGCGGGAAAAATTATGATTTTGTATTTTGCATGATTAGAAGTGAAATAAATACATAACATACGCCCTCAAGTGTTCGTATTTATAGGCGATTGGTACAATTCTAACCCAGCGACAAAGCTTGGTATTAACAATTAACATGAGAATAGGCAATGCTTGCGTTATACAGATCAGGGTATTATTCATGGTTTGCTATGCGTAAAGAGGGAAAACACAGTGAATATTTATGCCTCAATCGAAGCGTGATGGGCGTTCTTTTATCCGTGTACAAATCACAATAGCGAGCGATTCTCCGTGACCGTGAACAAGATTTTTGTTCGCGAAGTACATAACACACCCAACAGAGAACTTAACCCACGGTACGAAATTACCGTGAGTTAGATCTGTCAAAAATAAACAACTGAGAAGAATTTAGTGGTTTTTATCTCTCTTTTTATCTCTGCACAACAAATATAACATCAGACAAAATGGCGGTTATGAATTACTGTTGTTGCTGTTTCAACCTCCGCAGTGGTACAATGTTTGCGGCAATGGTGTCTCTGGTAAATATATGATTATAATTTATATATTATATATGTTGAGTAGCCTTAATATTGACTGCCATTTTATACCCATGCGTCATCTATCGTAGTACTGACGCCCTGTTCAGTTGGCGTTT
>NW_022702824.1:1243773-1249863 GCF_011630105.1 Anneissia japonica | reverse complement strand
GTATAGTTTTAAACACGTTTATAACCAGCATAAATAATAATATTCATGGAAAAAATATTATTAATGACCATAAATTACTCATGGTGATTGATACAATAGACCTGATACAATATGCATTAATATACTCGATTGTAGTAATAATGATTAGCTGTTATTAACAACTATTGAACAATTAATTCATGCTTAACATATTTTAAGTTGCATGATAATTAAGAGGATACAATGATCGTCGTAATCTCTATAGACCAACTAAAATTGAATTTAAGACGGTCAGGTTGATTAAATTAGTACTGTAGGCCTATATTGTAGTAGGCCTAATAATTATTTTCAAAAAAAACAGGTCGCAACTGAGGTAGGATTAATAACTCATATATGTAACTAATAATAGGCCTATATATATTAATAATTTAATATTAATGTTAAGTATATGAATTCGTTTAGTTGTTAGAGAATTCCTTGAAATGCCTATATTATGAGATTTCCTGATCGTAGAATTTGAAAAGTGGTAAACAATTGCTAACCCTACCATCCTCTGCCTTGAGGAACCACGTCTTGACTGTGGCCCAGTAGACCATCTTGTCTCGGCACAAGTCATTGCTCACCAGGCAAATATGATACGATAATCATACGGCAAAACTTGAAATGATAGGCACTTTTTCTATCACATAAATATATCTTGTTTTGCTAGTTACCATAGATATATATTTTGTTTAAAAAAGTAGGGCAGAACCACACAAAAGGACTACCTCCTTTGTAGTGTTCTTTTTAGCGTCATTGGGTCAAATCACATATTGTACAGTATGAAATTCCATTACCTTTGTTTGTTTTGTGCACATAAGTAGTAGAGGACAGAAATTAGAACTGAACTCTTAAGGCATATACGTATTTATGTTCTGACAGTTTCAGTGAACTGTTTCAGAGGTTACAGTTAGCCTACCGGATAGAGGAAATAATTTAAATCGTATGCCTGTCTGCTGTGTACCTCCGGGTATAAGCCTTTCATAACACTGATTTTTTTTGTTTATTTATTTATTTGATTAAACCATGGAGGTATTATTACCTCCATGATTAAACTTGTTACCTCCATGATTAAACGTAGGGCCTATATTGTATATGCCTACTTTATTCTTTTTTATGGAATAATTTATAAGTTGTTGAAATAAAATAAATCAAAGAAGTATTTTGTTTATGGTGGTACAATGAACCCGAACGCAGTGTTAAAATTTGTTGGCCTGGGTTTCTCAGGCTTACTGTATTTTGGTTTGTGTGTAGGGGATAGGGGAGTTTAAAATACAAATTGAGAGATAAACCTGCACACAGTTAAGTAGGCCTAACCATTACTTTTTAAAAACAAAATTAATTGATATTTATAGTCTAATACCATTGAATAATAACCGTAAAGAGGCAATTGAAATACTGTACTTGACAATATTACTTGCAGGATATGTACCAATAAACGACATGCGAAAGGAACTTCTCTTCCCCCCCCCCCCAAAACAATCAATCAGATCTTTATACTGTAGACCTATATTAAAACGAGACTGCTCCAGAGGAAAAATAAAATGTAATGCGTGAATATTTATATAAAACAGCAAAATAGCAGAGATGCAATTAGTGGTGGTGGGTAGTGGTTATCTTGTTGGCCATCGGCCGACTGAGATTAGCTGGATGGCAGGATCATTGTGTTTTTTCTTGAAAAATCAGATGAGAATGTGCTAAAGGTCGGAAAAAGAAAAAGAGGAGTAGGACTAGACATAGACAAATATGTTAAAAGAGTAAAGTTGGAAATATACGGTACTGTCTGTCCCAGAGATCGGAGCTCTCATCTGTCCAAGAGAAATATCCTCATTTTGACCTAAGAAGAATTATTTCCACTCTGAAGCTCAAATCATGCAAACAACCACAGTCCCGGGATTGACTGCATTAATATAACTTGCTAAAAGAAAATCTTATGACATTATTGAGGGGCGCTTATTCAAAATTAGAAGGGGGCGCTTATTCGCGCGAGTACAGTATTGTTACTACTATTATTGTTACCCTATTGGTCATGTTATTTCCGCTTTGTCATTGCCATTGTCTTTGCTATTGTAATTGATATTTTATTGTTATTTTTCAGGTGCTAATGCATGCAGAACACTAAGTGTCTGTAAGTAGCAAATGTGTATTTTTTAAAATTGTTATTTAAAATTAACTTATATATTTATCTATACTTTTTGAAGTTATATAACGACGGTGTTCTTGTTTATTTTAGTAGCACAAGGCATTATTCGGCTACGTGTTGCATCTGTCTCTTATACACATCTAAATCAATCAAATCTTTATACTGTAGACCTATATTAAAACGAGACTGCTCCAGAGGAAAAATAAAATGTTGATATGTTGTAAAACTGACTTTTTAAGACACAAAATCGTGTTTGACGAAAATCTCGGGAACGCTTAATGAGATTCAAATTTTTGAATATTCAAAAACTGGAGAGAAAATAGGGTGCAAAATTGGGTGGTTCCCGACGATATTTTCGCCATTTTAAAAATATTCAACCAGTAGTTTAATACTGTATCAACAATCTGTATCTCATTAACTGTTCCTGAATTTTTCGTCAAACACTTTTCGTGTCTTAGAAAAATCAGTTGTAAAACAACAATTTCTGATTCTGATTCTAATATCAAAATATTTATTTTCCTTCGGAGAAAGACGATATTTCGCTTCAAACCATTCTACGTTTAGGTCTCATATATATATATATATATATATATATATATAGGAACTATAGATATTATTTTTTTTTTGTGTCCATACGGTAAAACGTTCCAAAGTAAATGATAAAAGAAATTGTTTGGCTATAATGGGCACACACGAGTGGCCTGATGACAGTGCTACTAAAAGAGGTAACACCGCGCATAATAACCCCAAAATTGGAACAGGGGTGTTATAATGCAAGGTTGGCGGCCAATATTTAAACATTCTAAATCATGTCTAGTTGTGATGATCTTTTTTTTTTTTAACAAACTATTCATTTTTGTTTTATTTTATTTTTTTTTTTTTTTATTTGTTGGTTTTGTTTTATTGTGGTAAATAAATATTTCATTTCTTTAAAAGTTATGTCATATTATAAGTAATTTCGAATCTTTTTTTTTTTCAATTTCTATAACAGGTCTTGTCAATGCTGGCTGGGTTAGGTTACGTATGGACTCTACTTGATTTCGTTGTATACGAATATGAATTGTCAAATAATATGTATGTAGGTAAGTATGTCTATGACGTCATTTGGGTTCTGCGTTACTGAATAACTACCTATGAGCTACGATCATTCCTTCAGTTTAATATCCCTCATAATAATAATAATAATAATAATAATAATAATAATAATAATAATAATAATAATAATAATAATAAGATAATTTAATAGTGAAGATCGGGATGATTACGATGGTGGATGACAGCGATGGTGGTGACGACGATAATGACGAGACAACGACGACGACGACGACATAATAGTGTGCTCTAGATAGCCGCATATCCATACTTCTTCATATAAAGATGCATAGGCCTAATCTATTCATTGTTATTTTACTTTTGTACATTTCAGCCGGCTGGGTAGTAAATCTGTGCTTGGTGATATTACAAGTGTTAATGATCATCTACGGATTCATCCTTTTCATTGGCGCATTTTGTGTAAGTTGATCGTATTTCAGTCATTTTATCCAATAGCACATTGCGTCTCTATAAGGAAAGCACGAAGCATAGCCTAAACAAAAACTTTCCTGTAATTCAATCGTGCTTGTAGTCACGTGACCTTCATGAGACGTCAAAAAGGCATTAATTTTACCATGTTTTACACACGCACCCACACACACACACACACACCCCCCCCCACCCGCACACACACACACACCCGTACTACCTATATCACAGTACAACCGCGTAGTTACCATTATAACCATCGTAGTAATGGGCTTACAGTATGGTCGTCAATTTTCATTTAAGAAAAAAAGTAAAATTAAAATTTGATTTGTCTACAACAAAATGAAAGACAGGATTTTTCAATTTACATTACAGCCTGTTTCATTAGTTGTTAATGTTTTTTTCTCTCTATTTTGTGGCAGTGGAGCGACGCGGCAGCAATGTTTTATCTCGTCACAACGGCCATGACGTACTTTGCTGAGCTAGGTTGTGTTGTATTCATTGCTTATCTACATTCAGACGAGCTTGAGGTAAATATTATACAGTATATATAAACTTGATTTGAATATTATTTCGTATATATATATATATATATATATATATATATATCACAATTGTTATTAATATTATTTATCTATTTATTTATATTGGCTGTATTAAAGATAATTTGCAAATACAGAGTTCATTTCCATAATTATTGGAATTCCATATATTTTGTTCTATGACTTGAGTTACTAAATTTATATATATATATATGTATATATATGTATAATAATAATAATAATAATAATAATAATAATAATAATAATAATAATAATAATAATAATAATAATAATAATAATATTTATTTGGCATCAAAGACATGTTACAGTATTGCCAGGAAAGAAAATGGGCATAAACCCGAACAAGAAAAACTTGCACTCTTATCCAACATCTGAACTACAAATTAACAGCTCAAATAAAAAACATCAAATTAACAACAAAAAAAAATAATTACCTTCAACCAATCAACTGCAAAAACAGTAACAAACAACAGAAAAAAACAAAGAAAATGTAAAGGAGGGAAAAACAAAAAGCAACAAAAAAGAGGATATTATTGATCCATAAACAATCAACTAATACATTGAAAGGAAGTGTTTTGTAAGGGCTGATCGGAAAAAAATTACATAACAAAATATATTTATGATAAGGATATAACGGTCATCGGGCCCTCTGGGAATTGAAAAGCCCGGCTCACTTCGGCGTAATTAACGTTTTGATGATGAAGTATTTTCATATGTTTGTACACATTAGTGACCCTCAAAAAAGCCCCGCCTGTCCATAATATGTATGGCAAAAAGATAATGCTTTAAGGCATGAGGCACTGTTTAACCGTGGGGAACACTACACCTGTCTCTTATACACATCTTACTTAGCCTAATCGTAATCTGTAGTGGTGTATATATTTCATAATTCCGCTCTTATCATCTATATAACAGCGCAGTGGTTGTGACCCAGGCATTTAAGCCTTTGCTTCCATAAAATCGCTACTGTCGTAAAAGCGTTTTCACTGCAGTCGTTGCACTGTGTAGCTGTCCCGAAAGTCGAAGGCTCCTTAATTTTACCGACCAATCAGCAGCGCTCAAAGGAGTCGGCGATAGCATTTAGCGATTTTATGTAAATAATTACGCTAACGATTTTATTTATTTTCTATAATAATAATAATATTTAAATTAAAATATTATTACATAGTAGGTACTCAATGAAACCTCTTCGTAGCTAGCTGGGCATCTTGTAAAAAATCACTGGGGTAGGACCTAAATATGAAACACATAATATAGGGCTATAATTACAACAACAAAAAATAGTTCAGAAGTCCTATATGTGCATTGTATATATAGATTGCGGAACCCTATTGGAAATATTATTGTAAAATTATGTATTTTGTTATTAAAAACACATTAGTATCCTCAGTGACATAAATTGGATTATACACTAACGATATTTGGTAACAATAAAATGCATGTATATTAATATTAAATAATGTCTGAAGTATTATAATCTAAACTGATAGTACAGATATTTATGTGTAGAACATTATTGTAATGGCTACATAATAATTGTAGTCATTAATTTTGTAGTCTATTTTGACAATCTATTTTTTTACAAACAATAAAGCAATGGTTTTGGACTTGGTTGTGGAAATGTGTTATTTGTATTAAACAAAAAAGATTTAAGGTCTAGTCAACGATGCATTTGACGATGATGATGATGATAATGATGATGATGAAAAAGCTCATGATGTTTATGATGATATGATACTAATGATGACGATTAGTAAACTGTATTATGATTATAATTATTAACATTTATGATGGTAATAATGGTGATGATGATGATGATAATGATGGTGGTGGTGGATGAGGTAG
>NW_022702824.1:1231273-1238773 GCF_011630105.1 Anneissia japonica | reverse complement strand
GACGCTGTTCGTGTCCACCTTGATCTGTGTTGATATTGTTTTCAGTCTTTATAATCCAAACCGATTCTTTCATTTTTCTTAATAAATAGTGTCCCTTTAATCTTTTTTTATGATGACGTAGTCCCTTTATCAAGTATTTTGGTGTCATCAAACCGGGAAATGTGATTCGTCATAACAACATGATCAGTGATGACTGACTGGTGCAGGAAGTGAGATTGTGAGTCTACAAGCACTCCTGGTCCTGTAGTATTTTTTTTACATCGATTTTATGTTCTGTAATTCTGGTTTGTAATGGTCTTCCAGTCTTCTACGTAAACTTTCTTAGAATTGTGGCAACCCACTCGATAAGCGACACGACACTTTTCTTTGACCTTAGGGTGATTTAGGCTTTCTCTGAGCTTGCTTTTTGAAATTGTACAAATTTGTCTTGTGTTCTTTTAGGGTTTTTCTTAATCTATCACTCATCACATATGGTATTCTCACACTGGCTTTAGAGATTTCCTTGTCTGTTTTCTTTTCTTTGCCTTTAACATTACGTCATTCACGAGATCAAAGCTACGAAAACCGTAGCTAAAACGTAGCAAGTAAGTCTACTAAATTTTATTGGTTTATCAAGATATAACCTTCCAAATTAATATCACATGAAACAAAATGAAATTCTTTGAGAACTTAAAAACCTATTGTGGCATTACGTGTTAACGGTTCAGCACAGATGTACATATCAATACAATCTACGTGTGGGCAACACTTCTGTACTCCTTCGCAGTCTGTATCAAAGAGACACTGTGACTGTAGTAACGCCTCTAGCTCACAGTCGACTCCAACCTTTGATGACGCTGGTGGCTTACCGCAAAATCCATCCCTTAGCATCGCTGGAAATAATATTAAAAAACAAAATGATACAGTCTTTTAATTATTATATTATTTGCTGTGAGAAAAGTTAGAACCAAAATATATAGTTTGATTACAAAGCGATATGATGATGATGACGATGATGACGTTACCGATGGTGATGATGATTTATATTTTACACAATTAATCATGATAATGAAAATAATGATGATAATAATTTATTTATCATTTATTTATTTGAACTATATTTATAGTGGGCGCCTCTTGCAGCAAAGGTGATATACAGAGGCCCATGAACTTAAAATAATTATGAAATTATAATGATGATGATGATTATGATGATGACGATGGTTGGTGATGATTATGGTAGTAACTATGATGATGGTAGTGGTGGTGGTGGTGGTATAAGTAATGATAGTGACAGTGGTAATAGTCTCTCTCTTCATAAACGATGATGATGATGATGATGATGATGATGATGATGATGATGATGATGATGATGATGATGATGATGATTATGATGATTATGATGATGAGGATGAAGATGGAGGTAGTGGTAATATTGATAATGTTATGTCGAATAATGGTGATGATAGCGATGATATCGATAACACGATGATAATGATAATAATGACGATGTTGATTGTGATAAAGCAATGATGACGGCATGAATAATTATATGATGACTATGGAAAAGCCTAATTTTGATTATTGTATAAGATAGTAAAATAAAAATGTTATTATCTTTTTACATTAAAAATAAATGCAGAATGTGCTTCAGCGATGGATGTAATATGAAGTAAAAATAATTATTTTTGTCTAATAGGCCTACCTGTGAAACGCCGCCGTCGCCTATGTGCATTTGTAGCAGGTGCTGTCTGGCAAACCTGAACTACAAACATCAATAACAGCAACTCATAGCACAGTCTACCCTTTGCCGCCATCTTCCCTATATCAAATTAACAAAATTAAAGTAACCCAATAAAACTATGATGATTCCCAACTTACACAACGATGGTCTATCTATTGGCGAAGTGTAGTTTATCCTCCACAGTTGTCTTGTATCCTAGTTTATTGTAACTGAAACTAACGTCCTGAGGTCTGTTAGGAGCGATATTATACCACACATAACCACACCTACACACACCATCCCATACTACTCGATATTAATGATATTAATTAACTCAGAAGACATTATTCAAAATTAATGTAATATATTGCAGGCGTATTATTTTTGTAAGAATTATTATTATTATTAACAATTCTCAAAATAAAACTTACGATTTCCTGTTTTTAAATTTCAAATCTGGACATTCATTTTGCGTGCGTGGTTAATATACGTCGACGAACTCAGACAAGTTAATCAATCGTTCGAAAACAGCGAAGTTACAAACGAGATAATATTATGGTGTAAAAACACCAATAATCAATATTGGTTCCTTTGTTTATGATTTATTGCAGAGTTGATTCATCCGATTACTGTAGCTTTGCAATCATTCATGCATTGAGCTTTTACAGAAATAATTAAATACCGCCCTCATACTTAATTAGCTACTTAAGTTTGATAAAGGAGCAGTCATATTTACTGGTGGGATTTATGGGGAAATGGAATCGCCTGTACGAAGCACGAGCTCCTGTAGATCAAGCCCAGTAGGCCTACCGCTTCGATTTTAATCGTGCGAGAAACTCATTTTACAAACCCCTGTTTTAAAAATCATAGTTTCAAAGTTGCATAACCTTACAATTACAATAATAATTATAGGTCAATTGTAACATGTTTTTGAAAGAGCAACAAGATAGCAATAGCTACGATTGGTTGTAAGAGTCTACTGTGCAGTCTATCACAGTGACTGGATTAGATTGGATTTATTCGGTGTCAACACCAAGGATAGCACACGAAAGTCTAGAAGAAGACTTATTTCCAGTGGGGTCCTTCTGGTGGTGATTGGGAAGTCCACTGGGAGACAATCCTCTACTCTTTTTCGAAGAGTGTACTGCGTTCTTTAACGTGCACATGAGCCATCGATGCACACTGGACCAACGGCTTAAACATCTCATCCGAAAGACGGTGGCTATTATAACTTCTCAGCCCTCCAGCCCTCCATACAAGGAGAGACAGCGATGGGAATTGAACTGGGGACCTACAGATCTCCTCGGTTCAGCACACAAACAGTGGCTACCACCAGATTAGCCGAATGAGCTAAACTGCTCTCTCCGACAGATTATATTTTTCACAAAATTAGCAGATGCCTACGAAAATGTGGGACAATCATTTTAAAATCCCCAAGGGGTCTTAAATTGGAGGACGAAATGTATTCTGTAACAAACGTGGCAAAGGGTGCGTGGTAATGCACGCCCATCCCACCCCCTCCCACATTAAAAATTGGGGTGGGGAAGTGTCAGGGTGTGGTCTAAAATGAGAGGATTAGCTTTGTGTTAAAAGATTAAGTTTAGTCTCAAATTATAGAGGCCTTGGAATTTGAGGTTGAACTTTTCAACAGGTACATTTCATTTTTTCCCCTCAAAAACCTCTTCTCAACAGTAAACTTTCGGGTGGGGGTTATTCCAATAAATATGAATTATGTACAAACAAAAATGAAAAAAAAAATCTACTGTATGCTTCTCATTCTTTCAACATTTATTGGCTTTTTCTGTCTTCTTATTTCTTCTATTTAAAAGGTAAACATTTATGTTGAAAATCAATAATTATAAATAATAAATTTATTCTATAAAAACAATTTTTCTAAAATACAAATATTATTAAGATTTATTATTTTTATAGAGATTTTTTTTTTTTATTAATGACTTCACAAAACATTAAAGAAAGTAAGCACGGATAGGCTCACAAATTATATACTACCAAAATTGAAAAAAAGTTCTACCAAATCAAAATTACCAAATTACAGAATGATCAGATGAAAAAATATGCATTAAAACTGAGAAATATAGTTGATTGGCAAAACCCTGCAATAACCCTGCAATAACCCTACAATAACCCTGCAATAACCCTGCAATAACCGTCGAACGCTTTTGGGGGTTAACTTTCCATGTTGATGTATTACTGCTGAAATCTTTAAAGTATTGGGAAATAGTAATAAATATAAAAATAAACTACTACTAGGCTATTAGGCCTAGGCTCTAGCTAGAGGGACCTGCATACTGAGTAGGCCAGTAGAGCACACTTTGGTTCAAATTTGTGCAGTTTGCAATATGTTTATATTTACATGAAAATTCTTTAAATCTTACTTTTAGGTATTCTCAAAGTAAAAATGGATCAAGATTATATTATTTGTTTTTCCGTGTTCTATATTTTTTATTTTATTTATTTATTTATTTTTTAGGATAAAAAGTTAAAAGCTGTTATTAGGTTTCAATATCTGGGCCTTTTTTTCTTTGTTATTTAAAATTCTGAGCGATATGGTTTGGTGGTAAAAAAATCAGAAGGTATAATATCTGTTGTTATTAAATCCCTTTGTAGAGGGAGCTTATATGTACCAAAAATCCTGTATTCTGTAAGTGGTTTTTTTTCTTGTCCATGTAAATTGTGTTTTAAGTTTTGTCATTTTCTCAAATATCGGTAAGTTTGTGTTTGTTCATGCGATTTGTTGTCGCGTCAGGTCTGTGTGAGTTAAACGCAGACGCGATGGTTTGCGTCGGGGGCAGTCGCGTCGTAGAATATTAAACATGTTTAATATTTCTCACGATGGTTTAACACTGTCCTAGACGATAAATCGCGTCGGGTTGCGTCGTACGACGCTGTCTAAGTTGGCCTTAACGTCACACAGTGGCGTAATAGGTTCCCAGGAACTCTGGTTCGAAAATACAGTAGGGGAACTTGCATATAAATTGGCTGAGACCGATCAGGCAAACAAAGCTTCATTCAGTTAACAAAATTACTTCTTATCATAATAAAGTAATTCATAGTAAAACCCCCTCCAAACACCATCCATATAAAATTCTGAGTCTAGAATTCTGGGACAGAAATATGTTATTAATGAAAGCGATTTTTTGCAATGTATTAAGTAATAAATAGTACCCTGTCTGATACCATTCTGGTATTTCTGCTGGGCTGAAATATTGATTACTAAAGTATTATTACAGATACAAATATAGTTACTTTATTATCATAGAAATATATAGTGCAATATATAGTTTATATGGTAATTGTACTAAATTAATCTATATTTATTCAGCCTTGAGCAATACTGCAGTGGACTTGTGAGCTTTATAAATCTTATTATTATTATTATTATTATTATTATTATTATTATTATTATTATTATTATTATTATTGTTATTATTATTATTGTTATTATTATTATTATTATTATTATTATTATTATTATTATTATTATTATTATTATTATTATTATTATTATTATTATTATTAAAATGTTTGCTCCCACCGGACACTATCCCAGTTCTGAATCTAAGTTTCTTGGCCTGAATATAGGATTATGGAAGTAACAGTGCCTGTATAGGCCTAAAAAGCATGCCTTTGTGCTTTGTTATTAGCAACATGTTCCCTATAGGAGACTTGGTCGTCGGCGGAGAGTGGGGTGGGTAATGTCTATAGGGGACCCTCCCATAAGAAGATTTTGAGAGAGAAATAATAAAGGCATGTTCTGTACATAGGCCTAATGGTAAGAATTGGGCCCACAGATAACTGGACAGAGAAGGTAGTAGCATGACTCAAGAATGACCAAATCACAATTTGTAGGCCTATTTTAAATCATGTGAATGAAACAAATGTATATCTATTGCGAAAATGATAAATAGTTCAAAATTTTATTTCTTATTATTGTCATAAGTAGATGAATTGTATACCTCCATATATAAGAAAAGTGCAAGAAGCATGAATACATATATTATACAATAATTAACAATGACTATAGACCTATTTAAATAAAGTGCAAGTATGGTGAAATATTAATAACACGCCATAAGTAGATGACTGAGTTGCTTATTCCTCTATGAATAAGTAAAGTGCAAGAAACACGAATGACAATAAACAACAATTTGCAATATGCTATGCAGTATACTAGGAAACATGCCTACACATTAATAAATACACTTGTGATAACATACGTGTGGTGCACTTTTAATTACACTTACTTGCCGAATTTGCATAAATAAATTTATGACGATAGTATACATACTCCAAGTATCGAAATGTACGCCATAGTGTTGGGATTCAATATTTCGACATAATTAATGTCGAATATTGAATCCCAACACGATGGTGTGCATTTCGGTCCATGCTTGGAGTATGCATATACTATCTTATTTGAGATTAATCAGTGAACATTTCGTTTATTTATGACGCTCTAGATGAATTGCGCTATAGACTGAACCGCCTGAACAGTCGATAGTTACCGTACGCCACTGCATGCCAGTTGGCAGTTGTAGAGCCGTTACCTTTCCCCTTCAAGGGGCAGACAAAACAGTTAAGGTTAGTTGGGATATTGAAATTAATACCTACCACCACATCAATGGGCCCGATGTGAACAATTTATGAAAATACATCTGTAGATGACCAGTAATAGCAGTCGGTAACCTGCAAAGCAGCTACCCATATTCAACGCCCATGCAGGAGCAGATTCAAAATTTAAAGCTAATGGTAGTGGACTAATGTAGATAATATACCCGCCCCAAAAATGTATACTATAAATAGTTATGGTTATATGTATATCTCTAAAGATTTTTAAAATCAATCTTAATTACTAAAGTTAAGGATTGTCAAAAGAGTTGAAAGAGTTGTACATGGGCAATACAAAAACAAGAAAATGGTGGATATTTGTTTAAATACCGTATACAACATTAAAAAGTCAATTTAAAGCTAACATTAATACTAACTTCAGGTATCAGAGTATATTTATTTTTAAAAGTAATACAATTGGGAAAAAAAGTCGTCCGGCCAAAGCCGGTGCGGCCGGTGTGGTTCCGATGGCCCTGCGTCAGTGGTGGGGATATTTGCCTTTGGGGTTTATACTGTTTGTCTGATTTGTTGTATTGTAATATACATACCATCTCCGCCCATAATTAACGTGTACTCATTTTTACCGCTGCAAAGGATATTAATTTTATTTTCTAGTTTCTTAAAAATAATGACATTTCTTTGTAATAATTTGGGGTGTAAACGTTGGTGTGTGTGTGGGTGGGGTGTGTGGGTAGGTGTGGTATTTTTGTGTGCAACATATATCAAAAACGGCTGCACTGACATAAATGAAAATAAGAGGGAGTATTAGGCATAACCCAGTAAAGAAATGATTACACTTTAGTGACGGTCCGTAGTAGATTGTGGGTGTATTCTATTTGTGTCCTTAATATAAAGCGCCTTTGTACATGAGTACTCATGAAAAGGGCGCTATAGAAATTTGGTAAATAAAATAAATAAAAATAAGAAAAAAACGATCGCCCAAAACGCCTCAGGTTATTTCAGTCTTTAAAACACACAAAATTTAGCAGTGAATTCCCCCGGATCCCCTGCAGTGTTATGTCGATCGGCCCAACGTTTTCCCCCATCCCCCCCTTTTTTCTGTCAACCCACCCCCCTTTTGTCGACATCTCTTGATCCGCCCCGAATAGGGTGTGTGCGCAGGAGGGAACTCATTACCCATACCACGTTTCCCAACCCCATTTCTCCAT
>NW_022702824.1:1217905-1231174 GCF_011630105.1 Anneissia japonica | reverse complement strand
CCATTCAAGCGACAACCTGACCCCCTACTGACGCCCCTAGCTGTCTCTTATACACATCTAGATGTGTATAAGAGACAGGGGTGTGTGTGTGCGTTTGTGATTTACATTGATTTTACCTACATCAATGAGTTTATAATATGCTAATGCTCATTATCACTTTCTTCATCACTGTCACTGTCTGATGAATCAGAAACACTAGGCAACAATGGAAAGTTGTTGCAGAAACTCCATTCTGCTTCGCAGTTACACATCTCAGTACACTGAAGATTATTTCTCCTACACGTGAATGTATTATTTGAACATGTACTTATTGAACAGATTCTGATAAGCTCAGCAACTGCTTCAGGGGCAGCCTGCTTTTATCCCCCTGAAGACAGGTCTCAATTTACCATCTTCCATAAACCAGCCCAGTTTGCATGGATCAGGGATTTCTGGATGAATAACAGTATCCTGGCTCCGTATATTGGCCTGCAGATGTACACAAAATATATGCTCATATAAGGCTCCTGCAGTTGGTGGCAGCTTATCTACAGCTTGAATGTTTGGCAGAGTTTTGAATCTTTTCTATCGTAAGCTTGAGGCATCTTTAGCAGATATTTTCTTCGTTCCGAGAAGACTACACAAATTCTAGTATTCATGCCAAGTCGTGGAAGTCTTCTCAAGATCAATACAAACTCGTCTGTAGCATTCCCAGAGGCCACTTCTATGCCATGAGGAATCATTAGAGTATCAGCTTCTACTTGTGTGCTTACAGCTGTTGTTGAAAGACGCTCTGGAGTGCTGAAACCAGAAGAAGAGTGGTTCTTCAGCCAATATACGATCATCTTGGACCAGAAAGAGCAGTGACACTACCAGGCTTCCATGCTATCACCGGTTGTGATAACTGGCTCTATTACACGTGTTTGTACAGGTCGGTTATTATTATATTAATATGTATGCTAACAAGTTAAAATAATGAAAAATGGCAGCCATTTTAAATTGTAATAGCTCAGAAATGTGTACAATATTTAGTTAACTGTTGTTGTCATTGTTATGAGTGGATTTCCAATTGAATACTGCATTTTAATGACATAAATTTACAATATTAGTGACAATTTTAGGAAAAATTGGCGGCCATTTTTTAAACTGCTGGCAACCCCCCTTACGTATGAAAAAAAAAAATGTTGCACATACTTTTTCTATGTCTACTCTACATCATATCAATTTTTTTTAAATATAGCAAAGAAAAAATGCAACCAACCAAAGTTTGCTGGACTACTAGACTGGAATTCTATGGCTAATAATAATTATGATGACGTTTGACATAATGACAACACGAAACATAGATGACTGTAAGCTATCCAGATGGGCCCAATTGCATACTACAAATACTGCCTATTTTTACAGATATATCAACACCTTTCCCAGATTTAGTATTGGTATAGCCTCTGGCGTATCATCCCCCTTAAACAAAATTACTCGCGCCTCCCAGTCAAGTAGTTAAAAATCACCTTATTGTGCTAGTTTCCGCCTCCTCAACTGAATATCAAGCCCCATCCCCACTCACCTTTATTTATAAATAAATAAACAAACAAATAAACAAATAAATGAGTAAATAAAACGCACTTTAAAAAGTAATAAAAAGTACAAAGTTAATTACAAGAAACGTCTAATTAAATCCAGTAAGTAGATATACCGGTACAATATTTTTTAAGTTTAACTGAGAAGCATTTTTGGAGACAGATTCTTCTATATATAATGGTAAGCTATTCCAAAGTTTGAGTTCACTAAATCTTATATTATATTGAAAAGATGTTTGTTTTTTTATGGAGGGGAATATACATATCATTTACAGTACGAGTACTATAACTGTTGAAGGATGAGTTTGGTCGAAAAGAATTAGAAAATTGAGGTGGGTTTAACGAATTAATGGATGAATATATAAAAGTACACAGTTGATAATTATTGATATCTTAATTTTAACAGGTTTTAGGAGTACAATATTGGTAGTTGTAGCCGTCTAATTACGGACTTTCGGCAGCTATTGACATGTTGGCGTTAGTAGACGGCATATTATGAAGAGAGACCTGTGCACAACCAATGATCAAACATACAAATACGGAAAACTGAATGCTATTTACAAAATTGTACAAATTACTATTTATGGATGAAACTCTCTTTGATAAATTGGCTTCTACCAAGTTGATTGTCATCTATGACGCTTTAAAGAACAGATTTGGTTTTCTTTCCTCTTGTAAATCAGATTAATTAATGCTTTTATTTCATTAATTGTGGGATGAATTCAAGTATCTTATCATTAGAGTTCATGACATTGGCGTGATTAAAAAGAAGAATGCGGCAAGTTCGCGAAACAGTTATCCTGCCTACCTAGGACGCTCGACTGTATAAAGTATACACAAAAAGCAGCTGGCGAGAGCATGCCAGCGGATGCGAACTACAACCTCTTAATTCGCCTAGTAACGAAGAAGTCGAGAAAATGGTAATCCCCTATGAGAAATAGTCTTTTTTCTCCTTTAGCGTAAAACTAAAATTCATGTCAATAGGGTAATTATTTATGGTTTATAATAATTAGAGTAATGCATATGCATTTTTTCAATAAATCTGTGAATTTTAGTAAGTCACCACTCTTCAGCCCATAGTCCTCAAGCAAAGCCTTGTGAAAGAACTATGGTGCCTCCATTCGTAGTTTCTTTATGTGCATCAAAGTTTTACTGTCACTTTCATTAATCAAATTGCAGTAACTGAAATAGAAATTACTAAATAATTTAGTATTACATATAATTATTTTGTATTAACATTTCAAAAGAAAATTTTCAGAAATTTATTCAATAAATGCTTATTTACAAATCAAAATATAAGTACATATGTATGAATGATGATGTCATATCAGACCTACAATAACAATAACAACAAGATAATCTGAGATTACAAACCCTCGAAACAATATTACTAACTATACATACGTATCAGGTGAAGTGTAGCATGAGCGGTAAAGGTGCACGCATTATGTGGATAGTTAATCGTCAATCGATCTACTGTTAAGGTTTGTATTTTATTATTGTTATTAATATTATTATTATTATTATTATTATTATTATTATTATTATTATTAACTGTTTATTATTTGTGAATTTCTTTTTCATATTTTATTATTAATCACAATTTCATTTTTCGATAAAATTGGGACATCAGATCGTGCGATATACGACCGGAAAATATTTAAGACATTCTAAAATCTGCATCTTCCTTCTCAAATCCATCCACAAAGTAAGGCCTAGTATCATAGGCCTCAAGTGGCAAGCCCATCAATCGGGCTTACACGCCGTCCAGACTGCTTACAGTCTGCCGGCCTGAAGTTTACACATGGTCGATCCTCTCGAGGAGGAGGAGGAGGAGGAGGAATAATAATAATGATAACGAAAATAATAATAAAAATAATAATAATAATAATAATTCATGTCAATAGGGTAATTATTTATGGTTTATAATAATTAGAGTAATGCATATGCATTTTTTCAATAAATCTGTGAATTTTAGTAAGTCACCACTCTTCAGCCCATAGTCCTCAAGCAAAGCCTTATGGAAGCTAGAAATTAATTTTTTTGTCACATTTTGGGTTCCTAACATTGTTTTGACAAGTTTCCAATCTCTTCAATCACTCTATGGCCAATAACAATGCCGTACGCACGCATCAAACATAGCGACCTTTGTGCGCATTTGTGCTGATATACAGTGAAATTTTGCTAAAATCGGGTCTAATTTTAAACAGTTACAGCTCTTTAGGATGAAAGGTGACCCCCAATTTTTATTACATATTCTGAAAGCACATGAGTTGTAAATATGATTTTATAGGTCATAATGCGCATTTGAGCGTATCTCGCTTATTCTTGATCGATTGTCTTCAACTTTGAGTATGTTGTAGATGAGGCAATTCTCTTTCATATATGTGGCATTTTTTAAAATTTTGATAATGTCATCATGATCAAAATATAGGGTTTTGCTTACCCACCTCATCGTTTTTTCGTCAAGCCTTTGATGACCCCATAATCACGTTAATCAGTCGTGATTTCTGATTCATATTTAGTGGGCATAAACTTCAGGTCATGGTTAAATGTTATGTACCTTAAATTTTTGTGCGCGCGTAATAACGCGTGCGTTCGTGTGCATCAAATTATTTATGCTTTATATCATGTCTTTTTTTAATCAGTTATAGCCTGTCTCTTATACACATCTAGATGTGTATAAGAGACAGCCTCTGTATTTCTCACTCACACCCACAAACCCACAGACAGATATAAAAAAAGAGGGCAGAATCTTCAAACAAAAGTGATGCTAACAAGAAGAATATTATTAAAGCGACATTGAAAGAACAAATCGAAAAACATTTTTTTTAAATGGATAACTGGTGTACAGACAAGACACTTGAGACATAAAACATACGTACAACACATTTACACATTTAATCTCTTTCCAGAACATACTCTGATCCTCTCTTAATAGATTATCAATCTTATTGATTTTACTATATTGAAATTGGCGTTTAGCTTTCCTTATAGGTTTATCAAAATAATTTATGAGCAGGTTATTAACTTACAAAGGGAATATTACGCATATGAGGAATTTTAAATTTTAACCAGATTTTTTGTTTATCGCACATATCATCCCACAATAATTGTAAAGATTGGTTCCACCAGGGTTTTGGAGAGTGCCTCATGTACTTATACTATTCAAGGAAATTCGTATTCAATGCTTGAGTATACTACTGTAGTTTGTGCTGCGTATAGTTTATTCTATTATGAAATCATATATTCTTTACTCTACTTGTGTGAATGTGCTTTGGGGAATGTCACCTTATTTATGTGGTACGGTCGAATAGGTATGGGGTGATTCAGCGATCACTTCTGTGTACAAGTGAGAAATTCGATATCCCTTGTGAAATGGTTTACGCAAAGGCCTAAACAGTCCAGAATTCCAAATCAATTGTAATGGTCCCACCCAGGGGGAGCATCACCCTCTCATCCGCTTCACGCTACTTGCAACTGGGGATAAGCTCCAGCGCTGGGGAACACAAAACGTTCTTATAACGTCCGCGAAAGTTGTGTTAGGTATGTCACAAAATAACGTTCACACAACGTTGTAAGAACGTTCAAACGTTGTGAAGTTATGAAATTAGGTTATAAGTACGTACATATGGTTCTACAGAATAAGTTTTTATCACCAAACTGTAACGTTATTAAAACGTTCTTAAGAACGTAATAGGTAGTTTTCGCCGCACGAAGTTAACCTTAACTTTAACGTTAGTAACCAACATGCAACGCGAGAGCCCCGCCCCTTTTTGTAAACAAATCGAAATACGCATGCGCAAACCCGTAACGTACGTCGAGCACTTAAAATCCTGAAATTTACGTACTCCACAACGCAAGATGAATAAATTATGACGTCATCCGTTAACGCTAAGGTTAAAGTCGTGCGGCGAAACTACCTAATATTGTTAGCTGGGGCCCTGTGAGCCCAAAGGCTAGGCGAGGATTTACATTACCTTGTCTACAGTTCTGGCTGTACTTGTATTTTTCGGTCATGCAGATTACTACAGTGGAAGCGTCCTCAATAGCTTTTGCCATCGCCTCCAACATAGATCCTTTCATGGATTCCAAGTCAATCCACACTTTGTAGCCGCACCTCTGTATGAAATACGCAGGTAATAGACATTTTGGCTTAAGACAATGAAAATTAGTGAGTATACACTGAAGTCACAATATTTAATAATAAATAACATTATGCCTAAAAACTAATTATAACATGTCACCATCATGTAATCTCATGTATAAGTTTATTCAAATGGTTTTGCCACGGAGCAAGGATTTACTCTATAAGAGATACTGAATGGACAAATTTATTTTTAAGACTATCCGTATCAAAGACGTTGGCAACTAAACAAAGACGGAAAATACCATCGTAGTAAGGAGGTATAAGCTTCTGTAGTCTAATGGTTATGACGCTCGCCTTGGCAGCGAGATGTCGCAGGTTCAAATCCCGTCATAGCACTTTATTACACAATTTCTTCATTCATTTATTTATGATGCACAATATGATATACACAAATAGATAAAATAACAGTGCTCAATATATATATATATAGAAGAGGTCAATGATTTTAGAAGAGAATTGAAAAACATTTATAATGACTGGTACGAAGTCTTATCACGGCCTCTGATCTCGAATAAATTAAACCAATGGTGAGACACGTGTGTGTGTGTGTGTGTGTGCGTGTGTGTGTGCGTGTGCGTGTGCGTGTGCGTGTGCGTGTGTGTGTGCGTGTGCGTGTGTGTGTATATATAGGCCTATGTGAAATTAAAACAAGATGATATATTATATTATTATATAGTACATTATATATAATAATTATAAAAACTAATTAAGGTGTTTCGACGTAATTATTAAACAATGCTATGCTACTACCGGTTTATATCATATTACCTGTCAGACGTATGACAAACAAGCAAATACAGTACTATAATGTATATAAAAGGTCATGAATACTATGGTAAGTTATGTATATAGGAATGACAATAAGAGAATGATATTATAATGAGTTGTTTGATTATTCAATGACGGATTTCCCCTAAGCTTGTTGCGTGCGAAATCAAGAATAGTGAAGCAGTTTGAATTAGATGTGTTTTTGCATTTAACGGTGTTTTAAAGATGTTGAAAAATGTGTGATGGCTTGTCCCGAACTAAGTGTTTCTTTACCCGTGTTTCTAACTGCCTATTGATCTCACAAACATATACGGAGTTATGTATATTATATATTTATTAAATATAATATGGAAACAATGTCAGGATTTCTAGTTTTTACCTTCAGGGCATCTTTAATCTTAACAACGAGGTCCTGGCTATCCCACTGATAGCTTAACATAATATGTTTGCTAGAAACTACATCCGGTTTTACTGGAAACGAGAATAGGCCTATATAGAATGAGTAGATGCAAAGTAATAAAAGGTATTAACATATAAGCTATACAGTCTATAATGAAATTTGGAAGTAATCTCAAAATAAATAAATTTACCTATTGAAACGCACATTTACAGGAGGATCGAATTGTTTTTAACTTGCAATGATGCAGATGGTAACAATTCACTGGTTTTTAGACCTTTTACTACGAACCTTTAAATTGCCATACATATATTAACGCCATTTAATTTATCAAAGGTCAACGATAATAAACATTCTATTAACAGTTGATACATCCTTAAGCGTTCAATTAACAGTTGCTACATCTTTAAATATAGTTAACATCGTTTCCAACGCCTGATATAGTAGGTAATGCGGTAAAATGAAGTAACAGCGTTAAATATTAATGACCCTTTGCCTAAATGCGAATAACAATAAGTTGTGTTTCTAATGTCTAACCGAAGATAGGTGAAACGATTGAAAATTTAATCAATATAACACAATTGATACCTCTGTTTGCGTTGCCCTTTAGTACATACAGCGCTCCTTGGGCGTTTTTCTTCACTTCCTTGTCACCATTCTTGGCTAGTTTTTCTAAGGGGGTTAAAATATCCTTTTCAGCTGTAAGCACGGTACCGGAAGTATCATCATCAAAAGCCAGGTTCCAAACGACTTTAATAGCATGTACTTTTTCAGCGTTGATATGGGATGAAAGTAATTTTTTTAAAGTCTCCAGTCCGTTACAATTGATTATCTAGAATCCAAACATTTTTTATATTACTAATTACTTTTTGTACAGTTTCTCCAATTTATTTAGCATTTATTTTCTTAGCCACTATCTTCTATACAAACAATACATATGACCATAGAAGAAATTTGTATTATTTAAATTGATATTTGCAAAACTAATACAGGAATAGGAAGAAACTACAGGAATAGGAAGAAACTACAGCTATTCCGGTAAAAAAATGAATTAAAAAAAATTGTATTTTGACTATAGAACGGTAAATATATGCCATATCTTTTCTCCTAAATCTATATCAGGCCCATGTCTTTCAAATCGCAGGCGCAGCAGCACCACTTTTGGCGATTGTAAACGTCACACGTAGACATACAAGAAATCACGTTTCTGCTCATAATAAACTAATGAAAGACAACTCCCGTCATAAATTTGTATGTTCAAGTGCATAAAAGTGTCACTCATTCATATTTAGTATGTTTTATAAATATAGTTGTGGAAAACGAACTGTTGAAAATTACTTACACATTTAAAACAGCAAAAAAGTTTAAATATGACAATTTATACATAAAATGGTATTAAATATTTATTTGTACTGTGTATTTTGCCGTGAAATACAAAATTATATACTTAGTCTAAAACCTCGGTAATATTTGTATGCACTTGATTTAGGAGAGAATATCTCACTGATAAGATAATATCAATGCCGTAGCCAGGATTTTCAAACTGTGCAACATAAGATCAGGGTGAACCAACTTCACGCGTAAATTAAAATAATTTAGACCCATTTTCTTAAAAGTTAACCCATTTTAGGCAAACATATAAACAAAATTTGGATCAATTTTCATACAACTTTACCAATTTTAGACTAAATATAAGAAATCGGGACCCATTTTTCAAATAGTGGACTTATTTTAATCATAAAATTACATAATTTGGACCAATTTTTATAAATGTGGCCCATTCTTAGTGGACCCATTACAAAAATTGTGTGGGACTGTCCCAACTGTACCATAGAGGGTAGACCGACCGCTCCTACTAAATCACTATGTAAGTGTTAGGCTACGTCATGTCTAGCTCTCTATTCCTCTTAACTAGCTGATTCATAAAACTGTATAATGCCATATCTTTTCTAAAGCTATATCAGGCCCATGTCTTTCAAATTGCAAGAGCAGCACCACCACATTAGGCGATCGTAAACGTCACACGTAGATCTTAGTTTGAAACTCAGAAATGCAAAGGTGAGCTAATCAATTTTACTTAATTATTTGATTAATGTGTTGATTTAACAAAACATTCACTATGAGTTTGGAAAAAATTATTTTAAATTCAATAAAACATTTCTGAATTTTTCCTTTGGTTAATCATTCACTTGTAATTGTCTGTAGTTTTAATATATCTAAGAAGAGAAACGATACCTACTGTTTTACAATTTTCCTTATTGACAGCCAGCTTCTCTATTGCTTCTGTTAACTCCACCACTTGAAAGCCCTCAAACATTCTGTCCTTGTCCTGCGTAGCTTTCTCACACATCTTAATTAGATACTCCACCGTGCCTGTAAAACATATTCCATTTCATTAAAAACAACTAATTTTGTCTATTTAATATATTTATTAGTATTTTTTCTATTAATTATTTATCTCCTTACTTATAATAATAAGTAATAATTCCTCATAATGATACTTCGTTATATCCTGATTAATTAGGACGCTCATTAATCATCCTATAAACTAATATGGATGCTTCATTATTATTATTATGACAACGACAATAACAACAACATCAACGACAACAACGTCAACAACGACGACGACGGCAGCGGCGGTGACGACGACGACAACGTCAACGACAACGTTGAACAGTTTATAAGATATTTGGGTTCGGGACGTTCCGTTTTAAGGGTTTCCACACGCGCACACCCTATACTCCAGAACGTCACCAAAATTGCACGCATGTTTCCTTGTCCATAACGAACCATTCCAAACAGGGACGTAGCCAGGATTTTGAAAAGGGGGAGCCATTATGCGAGGTGCATAGGACCCCGGTGGGGTCAGGGGAAGGCCACCCCTCCCTGTGAAGCAGCGCACTCTGAATGTTTTTAGGACTGTTTTGAAGAATAAAGTGAAAATTGCAATAGACGCATCATAAATAATATTAGTAAGCCTAACAATAATTATATAAAAAAATCAACAGTACCGGATCCAGAAATTCGAAAGAGAGGTGACCCAGGGAGGGACTTTCACAGACTGAGGAACCACCCACGTCAGTCCCACCATGGTTGGGGCTGAGGTAAGAAAATTTATGATTAGAGCACCTCTAGATGGCCGGAAATTACACTCTCAGACTTAAATTTGAATATATTTTCCTTTTTTTTCTTATTAAAAAAATTATGGTGGGGCATTGAATCCGCCACTGTTCAAAACATGCTTTATCCAAAATAGTCATAATCACAAAACATGGGCATGAAAAACCAGATCACAATCCTAAAAACAAATTTGAGGAAATAGTACCTCGAGATGGCAAGAATTGACACTTTTATTAAAATTCCACATCATCACATCACCAGTCAAAATGAAGCGCCAAAAAGAAATTCTCATGATCTTTTTTTAGGGATTTTTGTCAACCATAGAGCGATAAACCATGAAAACAGAACTTTAAAACATTGTCTTTGAGTATGTACTTTACATACTTGAAAATAGTGATTTCACAACCACCTCAGCCCCACTATGGATAGGGCTGAGGTGAGAAAATTTGAGGAAATAATACATCTAGGTAGCCGGAAATGATACTTTTATATAGTAAAATTCATCATCATCAAATCACCATTATATAGTCAAAATGAAAACAAATTTCTCATGATCTTTTATCAGGGATCTACTTTAATATCCAGAACAACTTAGGCGAAACTATAGCTTAGTAAGCTTTAGCTATACTGTAATAATTATGACCAACAAATCACAACTTTCCTTTTCGCCTTTAGCACAATTTTCTTCACTTTTTAATATTATTAATATTATTTAATATTATTATTATTATCACCATCGTCAGCATGTATTATGAAGCTCTGAACCATACATCACATTTCTGTATCTGAAAAGACTGACCGGGGATTTATGGATTTAAATTTTTTTGAAATCACGCTTAGGCCTATGTGTAATAATTGTAGTAGGCATATGTGTATAATGTGTACTGATGCATATTTAGGTACTTTAGAAGTATTCATTTTGGATGATCTCAGGAAAGAATTTGTATTGGTTCAAGAACAAGCTTTACAATTTTAACACTGTATACAAAGAGGGGGGAGCCCTAGCTCCCACTGCTCCCTCCTGTATATCCCTGATTCCAAAAAAGTTTCCAGATGTATTTATCATTTATTTTTTCTAGGTCTGGGAAGTTCCCTTTAAATGGTCCTTTTATCAAGACCCTACTCCAAATCGAAACGAAAGTTTAACCAATTTGCCTAAGAACACGAAAACCCATTCATTCAGATCCATTGATCAATTTTTGAGATATTTATGTCTCGGACGTTAGCATTTTAAATGACAATTTCCACACCCATATCCTAATTCCGCACCTACAAATCACACCCGAATCTGGATCGTCGCCAAAATGTATTACTTCCTTGTTACTTGGTTAACACCTTTAAGTTTCATACAGACCAGTAGATCAGTTTTTATTATATCTAGTGTGGATTGTTTTTATTTAATGGTTCATCCATTAAAACATCCAATCGTAAAATGGAACCTTTCTTTTAATATCAGAAATCATCCGTGAAATTCTGACCCATGTAGACCTAACATTGTAAGCAAGAGATTGGTAACAAATATACAAACATACATAAAAACACAGACAAAAAATCGAACAAAATATATAACCTCATTGCAGAAGCAATTTTTTTTTTTTTTTTTTGCTTATTTCAAATGCTATCTATAGGCATAATGGACTCACCGAGTGTCTATAAAAACGTATGGGATTCAGTGGTGGCGCCATGACCTGCCCGACGGAGGGGCTAAAGGCTCCGACGGGGGGGGGGCTAGTGGAGCGAATCGAGTCTCACTTGGCTGGGGGCCAGGGGGCCGCCTAGGAAAGCCCCCTGGAAGCCACGGATATTTGATGAATTATGGCGAATTTGTATTACTTTTTTGATAGGCATCGAGTTACTATAATATGGCTTTATGTAGGCTAGGCTATGCTTTCTAATGTTGAATCAGCTTCCAAAACCAAAACATTTTGAATAAAGCAAGAAACAAAGAGTATGCAATGTAACCATCTAATTTATTTTCAAATCCTCATTCTTGAAAGTGAAATTCTATATTTTGGAAATTTTGCATGAAATCTGTCAACCACGCTGTCATGGTCGAGGTTGCTTCACCTATCACGATGTATTCCAACCATAATGAGGCTATCTAAATTAGCATTTGTCATAACAGAATGCAAATTATTTTTAATTAGTCTCATTGAATTATTATTATTATTATTATTATTATTATTATTATTATTATTATTATTATTATTGTTATTATTATTATTATTATTATTATTATTATTATTATTATTATTATTATTATTATTATTATTATTGTTGTTGTTGTTGTTATTGTTGTTGTTGTGATGAAAAGTTAACACAAACAATATGGTGGCTAAACGAATATTACAAGTAAATATTTTTTTTTATTTGTTTGTTCCTTGACAAAATATATCGTCTTCCCCTACGGGGGGGGGGGGCTATGCTTCCCAGACGGGGCCACCACTGATGGGATTAGAAAACTACCGGTCTGAAAAACTGTAACAATATAGATCATTGAAGTCTCCATCTAACAAAGTGAATGAAATTCCGAATTGCAGCCTAATTGAGGGAAAATTATGACTTTTACAGTAACTTTTTCACTGAGCCTTTAGCTGTTTCGTACATGGTCTCTCGGATGGCGTGTCTATGTTGTGGTTTTATATGGAATTGCTAAAGACCAACATTATTTGTACGTACTTCCGCGTCGCGATTTTTTTTCCGTACGAAACATTTGCATGAAACTTCACTCGCACCATCTCGGATTGACTCGGCTGAGTTTGATACGAGGAACAAGAGCAGACACTTCGCAATGTCATGACGCTCGAGTTTTACTATTATTGCTCTTTCTATGTTTACCTACGGTAGGCCTGAGATATCTTACGGATTTATGGGATGTACGTGTGTAACTATAACTGTGACCTTCTTGGATGTTATTACATGTTAGTATAATATCAACAACAACAACAACAACAGCTAGTACCCCCTTTTATAAAGTGTAGATCTGTACAGTCCAAAGGCTAGAGAGAAAGAGGATAAACTATAGGCCTAACTGCAGACTGAGTTCGTCCTACCTAGGCCCCTCCTACTAGGCCTAGGTCCCTAGGGTCCTAGGCTGATACCAACAGTCACGCTTCACATACAGACGTTGATTAAAATTTTGGGAAAAAAAATGGAAAAAATTGAAGCATAAAATAAAAAATAGAGTGCATAAGAGAAATATTATTAAATAAATAAAATATACCATTCCGGCGTTATTGAACTTGGCCAAACTATCCTTGTAATGTACAATT
>NW_022702824.1:1211566-1217771 GCF_011630105.1 Anneissia japonica | reverse complement strand
AGGCCTATAATTAATAACTAGCCCAAGGGGAATATCTTTTGTGTTATTTCTCCTTAACGTCGATTTTTTAATTGTTCTCTAATTCCTCTATTGTCTAAGTTCCACTTACGGTAGGCCTACAAGTTGGTTTTAGTAACATAATAATTAATAATAATAATAATAATAATAATAATAATAATAATAATAATAATAATAATAATAATAATAATATAATAATATTAATAATAATAATAATAATAATAATAATAATAATAATAATAATAATAATAATAATAATAATAATAATAATAATAATAAATAATAATTGGTCTAGCCATGTAGTCAAGAACCTGCAGATTACTATGCCTAATATTAATAACTAGGCTTAGGCCTCATTTATACATTCATTGGTGCTCTGTCATTTTGGCAGGTCTTATGGCATCCAGTATTTTAGAGCTGCCTATTCTCAGCTCTTCTCTTAATTTGAAAATAACTGTCACCCTGTTTCATTTAATGAAGAAACGCCCCGAGAAACGCGCTTTTCTTTACTCTCTCTCTGCTATCCCCCAGACTCGCTGTTTCCTCAGAAAACGTAGTTATTAGTAGGCCTAGGTAATTATGCAAAACCCAGACCTAACTAAAAAATAAAAATTGTCACAGTATGTAACTCAAGTTAAAATAACACTTTTCATTACTCGTGCAGCACAATCAAGTACCGTATTATTTGTCATTTTAAATGACCCATTAGTATTAGCATGGTAACATCAATGTATTTTTAAAAATTAGACAGCGACGTTCTCTCAGAAGTTGATTTGTAGACGTTTATCTATTGATGACCTTTTGACCTCCTTAATTCGGCAATATGAGATTTTCGGGTCGATTGCAGTCGAGATGGCCCGAGTAGAGTAGAGTTCCATGTAAATGTTTCGTACGGGGAAAAAAATCGCTTCCGCGTCAGGTTTTTATATGAAACGCCAAAAGGACAAAAATCAATCACAATCAATTTTCAAGCACACTCGGTTTTCAGCCACACAGTCGGTTAACAAAATTTTGGTCAAGCACAGTCGGACATCACTGGCGCATGGTAACAACCAATTGACTGCAGACCATTTCCAGTCACACATTACTCTCCATAACACAGCACCACCTAGTTCCGTCACCTCTGGATGCTCTATTTGCCAACTAGGATGACCAATTTTCAGGTTGGTGTGGTAAATTCTTATTAATAGGAATTTCCTCAGAAGCCCAGTATTTTAAAATGTGGGTTGTTGTTATGGAGTGCGGCTTCCACTAACCTGTATCTTTCAGACACGCTATTTCCGACTCTTGACTGACAGCCGCAATCACCATGATTGTCAGAGCCTTCAGCTTGTCACGACTGTTCACATACATCGTAATCTTTTCAACAACTTTCTCTTGGCGGAAAAGGTGTTTAAGTGAATCCAACCTACTCATATTCCACAATACTCCCATGCAATAAATGCGTAATTTGGCGATATTCTAGAATAAACAAGAAATACATCCTATAAAAAAAAACGGTTACAACCTTATTGAAATAATGTATGCTTGAGTATTACCTAACCATCTTCAATGCACTTCTGTTGTGGTATGACAGATAGACAGAAACATAAAGAAAGCTTAGGCCTACAGCAATTGGTTTATAACTGGTGTAACAATAGTCACTGCATTATTTATATCGGGGTCACAACATTAAAAAATAGGAAGTGGATATAGGCCTATGTCACGTAAGCAAATATATCAGAAAACGATATATTTACATGAAATAAATAATGCATGCGCAGTCATACTTTAATAAACTTGCATTATCGGTCATTGCAAATTTATTAATTCTGGTTAAGTGTACGTTAATATGAGTTCAACTTTCAGCACCTTAGCGCTAACCCAATATATCCGCGGTGCGTTCGGATGGTTCGATCGAGAGTGCAATTTCCGGGCACCCAGAGGTCTATATTCTCAAAATTTTCGCGCCTCAGCCCCAACCATGTTGGGGCTGAGGTGGTGGACTCTCACGCACCCATGGGCGCAGATCATGGGAAAGGGGTAAATGTCCATGGGTGACGCCAGGATTTGCCCAGTGGGGGGGTCCGAGGTCCCCGACGGGGGTGCCGATGTCTCCGGCGAAGGGAAAACTTTCTTCGACGAGAACAAAGTGGGCGTAGTCAAACGTCGCTTTAAATGCCTCGAAAGTGATCTAGGGGGCTAGGAGCAAAACATTTTGACAATTTTTAGGGTTTCAAATTCTTATTTAATCGATTTTAGAGTCTAATAATATGTACAAAATACTTATAATTGTTTTTTCTCCCCGATGAATTGTGGTTTTCCTCCCGACAGAGTGGAGGCAGCTCTACCCGACGAGGGGGCCTTGCACAACCCCCCCCCCCCCCCCGGGGCCCCCCCCCGTCACATATTTTTTGAGGGGGAAGAGTTGATTCCCTCAAAAAGACATGCCTGAAAATGGTTGATATAAATGATTAAATGACCCAGGTTTTAACAAAAGAGCGCTGTACAGCCAGAGTACATCTTATTTTATAGCAAGATACCTGTGTCTCTGCATACAAACATCTGAATTACCTTTAATACTCGACTGTGAGTGCCTTTATTATAATTTGAGAAGTATGAGAAAAAGCGTGTAAAGATAAGATTGGGTTTCGGCACATGAATTAGTATTTTCTATGGTACATCACAGCGATTAATTAGATCGATGACGAATTTTACTATATAAGAGTGTCATATCCGGCAATCTAGAAGTACAATTTCCCCAAATTTTACCACCTTAGCCCCAACTGTGGTGGAGCAGAGAGACCTGTGGACTCACAGTTTTGAAGTAAGTAAAGTAAATACATCAAAGACAATGCTTTTAAGTTTTACTTTCTATGGTAACGTTCATCACACATAGGCCTACTAATTAGATCTCTATGGTTGCCGAAAATAGTTGATAAAAGATCATGAGAATGGTACTATTTCCTCAAATTTTCTCACCTCAGCCCCACCATGAATGTGGCCACACGGCTTTGAGGTAGGTCTAGTATATTAAATACATCAAAGAAAGTGTTTCTTTAGTTTTATTTTCTATGGTACATCGCTCGTATGAATTAGATCTCTGTTGTTGCCGAAAATCCCTGATTAAAGATCATGAGAAATCTGCTGGCGCTTCATCTAGACTAAATAATGATGGTGTGATAATGGTGAATTTACTGTATAAAAGTGTCATTTCCGCCCATATAAAGGGTACTATTTTCTCTAATTTTCTCACCTCGGCCCCAACCATGTGATCATCAAGGAGAATGTTTTTAAGTTTTATGTGTACATTACACATAGTAATTAGATCTCTGTGGTTCCCGAAAATCGCTGATACTTTTGACTATATAATGGTGATGTGATGATGAATTTTACTATATAAAAGTATCATTTCCAGCCATCACAGGTACTATTTCCTTACCTTTTGCACGCACCCCCTACCGCCAAATCCTGCATCCGCCCCAGCCGTTTATAGTCGTCCTTATAACTTGACCCAAACAAAGTTTCCACAAAGAGAAATTGTCAAATTACTGGACAGTTTATCATCAAATGCAGAAACTACCTCAAGCTTAAAGGACCCAAAATCAAACGTATATAATTCATCCAAGTTTATTTATTTTTTATTTTTTTTCTGGGGGGGGGGGGGGGGGGCGGGGTCTTATCGTGCCTTTTCTTTATGTGCAGGAATTTCTAAATTCAGTTAAACTTTTCTAATAGGCCTATAATTATATCAATATAAGACTTTTCTTTAAAAATGAAATGAGAATTAGGCTTTATATATATATACCGTAAAACCTCGAATAGTAGCCCCGTGGGCTTAATTTCGAAAATAAGCCCATTAAAAAAAGAAGCCCCTCTTTTCAGTTTGCAAAAGTAATCACAAAAAGAAGCCCATCTTGAAAATGAGCTTCTAATTAAGAAAAATGGGCTTCTTTCGAGACTGTATTTACATTCAGACTGACTTTATCTTTGGGTGATATGATAGCGTGTCTGTATCAATTTTATACGCAGTAAATCTAATTTGAATATTAATAATTACTACGATTTTTTAGCTGCTACCCATATGTTTGTCCATCTGATATATCTATTTGTTTATATATAAAATCAGGAAACAGTGTTATCTTATTAATAAAATATTCTACAATCATAAATTTACTTCTGACTTATGATTTTTTTGTTGATACGTAGATGAGCCCAAGATGTCAACACATAACTTAACCATGCCCTCTAATCCAAGAGAAGTAGCAAACTCCATGCTACCGTCGCTGAAGTTCATCACAGCGTTTACGGCATAATCTGCAGGATGTAAGATACTGTCATTCTCGATGAAACCATGTTTGAAACATTCTTTCAAAATGTTTACAAACACACCTGGAAAAAAAACAAATAAACGAGAGTGAATTATAAATACAGTACAATTTTTTTTAAAGCAAAATTTATACATATATATATTTGTATAAATTATAAAAGGTACATTAAATGTTTGTAAATGTCTTATGCAGTTTGCATTTTTTTAGGAGAAAGGCATAATATTACTACTGAAGTTCATGAAATTGAAATTTTGTTAGCTCTTTCTTGTTAATGTTATTTATACCTGCAGCTTTTTTTTCAACTAATGTTACTCCAATTTTTTCTCTAACATCAAAGGAGTGATCGCATATAATTTTCAATTCGTGCATGGCATCTTTGGTGTGATAACTCTTCATTTTCTTCAACTTGCAGATACTCTGCAGGACAACTTGTTCTTTCTTATCCATGACTAAGGAAAATGATTCTCCACTAAATGAAAATACAGGTGAGCCTGTGAACGAAAAATAGGAATGACTGAGAAAACCGGAATATTTTGATAACGTTTATTTTAGTGCATTTAAAGATGTCTATTTTTCAAATTACACTATATATCCTTAGTTCTTAATTCATTTGTTTAAAGATCCAGCATATTACTTTAGTTGATATCACTGGCCAAAAATAACAGCTGAGTCATGAAACAACTCGTTATAATGTTTTTGGTGATTTAACACAATATTAGGACACTGCAAACATTAAAATTCTGTAACTTAAAGTACAGAATACATATCAATATTCTGTATACACCCAATAGCGGCGCTACAGGGGAGGGGAATGCGGGGGTCATCCAGAAAATGTTCATTTATTCATTTTTTTAGACTCAATCTTGGGAATTTTCAGTTTTTTCCCAGTGATCACGCTGATATAGAAGAGCGGGCGTGGAAGTAATAAAATCATCACGTCCTTCCGGTGGTTGCTACTTAACAGAGATAATATTGGCGCTTCTGCTCGAGTATTAGCTTGAATATTCATCAGCCAAAAGAGTAAGTATTTTAAAAAGAGATTTCCTGTTTCCCTTCCCGTAGTTTAATTAGTGCATCCGGATGCAAACTTTTTAATATAACGGTTCTACAAGTGTCTTATCAGGCTTCATCAATATTTCGAATGCAGCAAGAGTCATTCAGTGGAAAAACTAGGAAAAATACCTCGGAAAAATAGTGGCGGAAGACAGCCGGGGGAAAATCCCCGAGTTAAAAAAAAAATCCGACGGAAAAATTACCAGTTGGCAAGTAGCCATACTGCTATTTTCAGTTAAAACGTAAAACCACCTCGATTTTTTTTAGTCTACTCAATCAATCAGATTTCCCATGCTTTTCCAGGTGTATAGCTAGAACTCACAATACTAATCTTTGGCGTTTGTTGATAGTCGTTGTTAAACATTGTTTAGATCTCAGTGGTTTGCCCCTATCTCAAAGACTCTGTGCAAGCTTGTGTACAAACCTAACGTGCAAATTATCGTATTCTATGCAATAAGAGCAGTGTTCACATGGGTGATTGTTCCTTAAATTAATGTTGTTTTTGAACATGTCCCAGGGACTGCGTTTATGTATTCACAAATATTAAATTTGTTCATCAAATGATTTACTTTATTATTATTTATTATTATTATTGTTATTATTATTATTATTATTATTATTATTATTATTATTATTATTATCATCATCATCATCATCATCATTATCATTATCATTATCATTATTATTATTATTATTATTATTATTATTATTAAATTGTTCCTTAAATTAATGTTGTTTTTGGACATGTCCCAGGGATTGCGTTTATGTATTCACAAATAAAGGTAAATTTCTTCATCAAATGATTTACTTTATTATTATTATTA
>NW_022702824.1:1203879-1210126 GCF_011630105.1 Anneissia japonica | reverse complement strand
TGACCATCTGACCATGTCACAAGTGTTATAAATCCTTCACCATGAAATATAATTTTAGATATCATAATTCTCATTAAAGTGGTTTAAAAACCGATATATTGATAAATATAGGATTTGCGTGGCAGCAATTTTGAAATTCAAGATGGCCGCCAGAATGGCCTTGAATGAAATATTGTAGTTCATAGTAAAGATTTTGAATTCTGAGAGTCAGGGTATGGTTCTAATGTAAAATATTGCAATTATGTAATTTTTAAGATACCATACAATATTTGACCTTAAATGACCTATTTGTGGCAATCTCACCAGGTCAAAAATGGTATGATGGTATTCCTTGACCATATAAAAATATTTTCAGACATTAGAATTATAATTCCAAGTGGTTTAGAAGCAGAGATATAGATAAACATAGGTTTTATTAGGCGGTCATTTTGAAATCCAAGATGGCCGCCATAATGACCTCGGATGAGGTGGTTCCTACCAAAAATTGAATGCTATGACCATAAGGAACATGCAAAAAAAATTGTTGCTTTTTTCCGGAACGTCCACATCCATCTGCTAAGCTGCCGGACTAGTATGAGTCGTGTGTCTGACGAATCCCAGCGAGCGCTGGAACGAGTGGAATACGTGTTCAGTCCGGGTTGTGAACCAGGTTAAGCATGGTCATATGCGATCACATCTCGATATGTCAGCTTGTAGGGCCTGGGTTAAAGAGTGTAATTTTTTTTCAATAAATGTTTGCTGGAGTAATTGTGACGAAATAAGTTCTTGTGCTCTACCCATTTTTGCTTTTACAAATAGGCACGGGGGGGGGGGGCCTAGGCATTCTCTTCTGCATTACGACATTGATTGTATTCAAAATACTCTTCAAAGTTGTAGTGGACACCTTGTGTAGACTAAGCCTGAATCCGTCAGAATATTTTCAGAATAAATTATCGTTTTTATGTGGAATGTTTATAAATATATTCTTTTGTAAATCTTACTGTACTAAGCAAATCAAAATTGTTTTAAACTTTATTAAACATTCGTTAGCCTCACTTGGGTTGTCCATGATGAAACCGTACACAGAACTGGTACACGCACGCAGATGAGGAACCCGACATTATGTTTTCCTATAGACCTACTGTACTTGTACTATGTCAATTTAATACAATTCAATTTTTTAGACATCTATTTTCACTATAAATAATATAATATGTAATAATGTATTAAGAGTTTTACAGCACATTAATAGAGTAATGAAATAAAATTGAAACTACAGTGAATCTGCTCCAAAATAGACCTTGGTCACATTTTATTTAAAAGTTATTTTTAAATACTGGTATTGACCCTTCTATTGGTATTTATTGTTGTGTCATATGACAATTAAGGCTACCCTAAGTCCTTTAAAACATTGCTTCTATTCTAGGCCTGATGTTGTTAAACCCTTTCGGTCCGTTACAAATTCATGTGCAATACATAAAAAATGTCGCGGCAAAAACATAATTAGATAACTAAATTGGAAATCATTTGAAGACTAGCGTGACCCTACAATTTCATGCTTATTGAAAAGTAGGCTTTTTTCTTTAAGTAAAATGTTATCCTAATTACAGTGATTGGTGGAATTGTAATGAATATAAACTATAAGTATGGCCTCTAAAACCTAATCATTATTATTGAGGAGAAAATTTACGTAGAAATTTTAAAGTTATATCTTTATTATTATGTGCTTATTGAACGGGAACCCAATAGCCAAGATCAAATCTGAAAACAAATGTATGCAGGTTTTTTTTTTTTTTTTTTTTTTTTTTTTTTTTTTTTTGCTGTTACTGTCAAAGTACACTGGCCCAATGGACTGTTTTGATTGGCTGAAAGCCTTCAAGCTTGGGTGATACCATCGCTGAGTTACATTGTGTTGATTTATTTAGATTAGCGGCCTACGCACAGTGATTTTTTTTTTTACTTTTTGTCAAAATATGTTTGTAATGCTCTATCAGAGAACGAGTCACAAACACAATAGTAAAAGGATTTAGAAATTGTACTGTACTGTATATTTAAATCAACAACAAACGCTGTGATTGTGTGTGGAAAAATCGGGGATTGTGTGTGGGATTATGTTGGCACTGTGTTACGGTATATTCATGGGAGCAAGACCATCCTGCCGTTCTTGTGAGGTGGGGTTGCAAAGGTACAGTATGTATTCAGTCGCATTAAAAGTAGAGAAAGAACTTCAGTGTAGTTGTCGAAGCAGGCAGAATGCCTGAAATTTGAAGGAGTGCTTCATTACTTAAATACATGGAAGCATCGCAAAGTTTTACAGTAGCTATTTTGATAAACATTCGATTGGTAGAGAAGTGAATATTTAACAATGAATTTTTACAGCAATTGTAGAACTGTTTAATCAACAATAAACAAACCAGATTTAAACTATTCTTGAAAATGTTTACAGTACTGCAACTTTTATCAACAAATTAAATTTAATACCTGTCTCTTATACACATCTAGATGTGTATAAGAGACAGGGACAAAATAAAGGGTAGGTTATTGGCACTTGTTACATGTATGTACGGATTATCAAATGTTGGACAAGTCTATGTTGCAAATTTGTATCATCTTATAGGAAGACCACTCGAATTCATGCTCTTGGCTGCCATCGTTCTTGCATGCATTGCATCATTCTTATTTGGACAATTTGTCACACACCAGCCTAAAATTACCCCGGTAAATCGTACTAAAAAAAACAGATAATAACCATAACGAAAATAAAATTGGATCACAATTTGATGTTTTTGAAAAGCTAGTCGTAATTCCCCTGTTTTTAGTGCTAGTCAATGGAATAATTCGTTTCTCTTTGACAATAGTACTTCCCATATCAACAAGCGAAATGTTTGGGGCAACGACAGAAGAGAGGGGAAATATTTGGTTACCTTCAAGCATATTCACCATTATTCTCATGTGCCTTGGCACGTACTTGATGAATAAGAATATAAATATTTTCCTCATAACAGGAACATGTTCAATATGTGCATCAGTGGCAACAGTTTTTATACCATTTTGTCCTGGGCTTGTTTGTACATCATTGTTGACCAGTATTACCAGTGCTCTGGAGACGACCGCTTGTTTCGTCGTCGGTACGTTTCTCAGTATTACTGTCAAAAAGTTGCCACGATTTCAGCAAGTTGAAGGGTTCGTTATTGGACTTCTAAACACCGCGTGTATTGGAACCGTCATTTTGGGTTATTTATCCCCAATACTGTACACTGCAATTGGATTCACTGCACTTTGCTGGGTTCTTAGTTTAACGGTGTTATTTGCTGGTATACTGTCGCTATGTTTTCGTAATCTTTTTTCAAATGTACAAAATGAAATACAAGAAGATATTGAAACAAATGGTGAAAGCACTGTACTCATAAATAGAGGACAACAATAAACAAGTGTTTTTCTTATCCAGAAATTACCTTTCTCTACGAATTATAATGTTTTAAAAATTTATATTACGGTCTTCTTGCTTAACATTACATGGTGAGTTGAAACATTTAAAATGCAGGAATTAACGTCAATAACAATATTGGAGAATTCTTCAGTCTAGCGTTAATCTCTGACGTTAATCGTCAAAAACAACCATAAATTTTAAAGGGCAGCAAAATTTCCTTTGTCATATTCCTATTACCACAGCTAAATTATCCTAATCAACTACCTGTAAATAATATAATTTCATTGTTTAAAAAAAATGAAAAATTGTGAATTATTAAGTTTCTGTCACTTCGGTGTTGGTCCACGCTTCCCAACTATGGATCTCGACCCTAAAGTGGGTCACCAAACTTTTGGGTTGGGTCGCCGGCAGGTTTGCAAAAAACAATCCAATCCATGTACCCATTTACAGTTTATGTAAAGTTTATCTGACGATTTGAAAACAGTATTTTAGGTGAACCCTCATTAGAGCAATAATTTATTATTTGCCCACAATGAATATCCTGAAATTCGTATGATGACAAATATTTTTCTGTTATCGTTTACCTCAACATAATTGTGTTATTCTAATTAGCTTTTCTCTGTTTAAAAACATTTTATAGAAATAAACTTAAAATAGAACTGCTGTCATGTGACTTTAGAATAGAATTATCAAAAAAAAAATGTCGAACTATTGTAAATATTAACAAAAATACAACTAAAAAGTCAAGTCACTTCCTTTGTATTTTGGTTGATACTAGTATAGTAACCACATGTTTAAAATTAAGATTTAAGTTCATCATATTTATATATATATATATATATATATAATATATATATGTATATATATATATATATATATATATATTATGTATATATATATAGGCCTATATATAGCAAAAACAAGTTAATCCTATTTTCGTCTTAAATATTTCATGTTTCAAGGGGAGCGAGTCTAATTTTTCTTCTTTTTTTTGGTTTTAATGGAGAAAAAGAGAATTGTATATAAATTTAAATCTGAGCGTGCCATTTTCAACCATTTAGAGGTGCCACAATCATATAATTTCTTAACTCAGCCACAGTCATAGTGGAGCTGAGTTCAGTGGCATGAGGATGGGAAGTACAGACAGTGCAAAGTACTGAGCCCCGTTCATTGATAAGTCTAAAAATAATAATTAGAAATCATGTATAAAAAATAAAAGTATAAGTGAATTACAGTGTTTGGTATTTCATAAGTTAAAAATAATTTTTAAAAGACATTAAGAAGTATATTATTATAATATATAATATATATAAATATATTATATATATATATATATTATAATAATAATATAGATAATATATAAAACTATTTTAAATAGGGAAAAAGAAAATTATATTAATCATAAGTAAGTCTGAGTATATATTATTATAATATATATAAATATATAATATATATATTATAATAATAATTATAATAATAATAATAATAATAATAATAATAATAATAATAATAATAATATAGATTATATAAAACTATTTTAAATAGGGAAAAAGAAAATTATATTAATCATAAGTAAGTCTGAGAGTGCCATTTCCAGCCATCTCGAGGTGATATAATAAATTTTCGACATCATATAGGCTAGGCTAGACCGCGCCTAGGCCTGGACCAGAGCCTAGGGGTGTGCCTTGGCCTGTGTAGGGCTAGCCGGTATGGTTAGGCCGAGGTTATATTATAGCTTGTGCCCAGGTGTATCTGTATTTTTACCTGATCGACTTCTAAAACATGCCATTTATTGCTGATGTTTTGTGCCATAAAACTACAGTGTATAATGTAATGGGTACTCCGAATTTATCCCAAGTTGGCTGAGCGGTTAAGTCAGGGGCACCATAACCTTCAGCTATAATATCGGCGCTGGTTCGAACGGCTCACTCGCCAATGGTGGAACAAGTCTTCTCGAACTTTCAACCGTAGGAACAGTGTACGCATTTGGCTCGTGTGCACTTTAAAGAATCCGGTACATCCTTCGAGAAGAGTAGGGGGTTACCCCGGTGTACTGGTCCATTAAGTCCCCTATTGTTAAATGGATATGCCACGTAGGACAATTGATTAAGTTACATAATTACATGATTCCTAAACCAAGTAAATGTCACCACATGAAAATAAGTTTTCTCAAGAAACCCACTCTTATTGAATCGTTTATTATTGGGGATAATACAATTTCTCATGTTGATAAACTTAAACTTCTGTCACAAATAACTTAAGTTGGGATAATCATGTGAGTGAAATTTGTAATAAGGCCTCTCGGCGTTTATTCTCACTCAGTCTCTTAAAAAGAAGTGCTTCTGTCAGTGACATGGTTAAAGTTTATACTTGTTATATACGGCCGATCCTTGAGTACTGCTGCCCGGTTTGGCATACGTCTCTGACAGTTCTGCAGTCCGACGAATTGGAGAGGGTCCAGAAAAGAGCAGTCAGGATTATTCTAGGTAAAGCTCACATCCCTAATCAACAAAGGTCCTATACTGAAGCTCTGAAAATCACCAACATCATGACACTTAAATCTAGACGTGAAATCCTAGAATATAATTTTAGTAAATCATTGATTCAATCAAATCGACATCGTCATATGCTTCCTCCATCAAATCCTAATAACAAACACTTGAGACATAATTCACTTATCACTCACAACGTTGCCGTACCAAAAGGTACCCGAATTCACCAATTCCATATATTACCTGGCTGCTCAATTCCTGATCCTCTCCGGTCCTGGTCTGTCTTGCTCTTGGGACCAATGCCACACCGGCTTTCGGACTCATATAGTGCCAAATTGTTGGTTTT
>NW_022702824.1:1195500-1203870 GCF_011630105.1 Anneissia japonica | reverse complement strand
CAAATTGTTGGTACATGAATTGGATTGTTTTTGCAAAACTGCCGGCGACCCAACCCAAAAGTTTGGTGACCCACTTTAGGGTTGCGATCCATAGTTTTTGAAGCGTGGACCAACACCGAAGTGACAGAAACTTAATAATTCACAATTTTTTTTTTTTTTTTAAAACTATGAAATTATATTATTTACAGGCTGTCTCTTATACACATCTAGATGTGTATAAGAGACAGATATAATTACCTGGCTGCTCAATTCCTGATCCTCTCCTGGTCTGTCTTGCTCTTGGGACCAATGCCACACCGGCTTTCGGACTCATATAGTGCCAAATTGTTGGTTTTCCAGAATTTTTATTTTTATTTATATTTTTATATATTTAATGTAATCTTTTACGTATTTTGTAAATATTCATTCTTAATTTGTAAATGTGTATTTTAATGTTTTTGTGTAATTTTATTATTTGTAATTAAGGCCTTTATATTTTTGAAAATACAATAATTTTAGCCTTTGGCTACCGTACCTTTTGTATTATTTTTATACCTGAATAAAATAAAAAAATAAATTAAAAAAGACTAGGCCTATATTATAGCATCGCCCAGTTGGTTCAGTTATTCATAGTAAACAATATGCTATTTAGGTGATGACGTAATACCTGCCAAACCAAAACGTAAACAAGCACATTTACACATAGTAATAATGACAATATTAAGAATAATAATAATTTTGAAAAATGTTTTTATACCTTATATTATATTTTTGATACTAATTTTTGCCTGTAAATGAGAACAAAGCGTTCCGGTTGAACAGATGTTTGAAATAAAGTATATATTTTTTCCTCTCAATGTTTTTTTCTATTGATAACTATTTAGTAAAGTGAGAGTATTTATTGGCCGAAAGGACGTTACGATTCGCCGAAGGTACATTTTGCCGAAATGCTTTTTTTTCAGCTTAACATGTTCACAAAAACAAAGACATTAAATCTGACACATTAAAATGCAAGATTTTACAAGTACACAAAATATCTTGGAATTAATGTAAATTTTAATTCACTTTTATCTTGTAAGTTTTGAATGACAACGTGTAAGGCAATCTGTTAATGTAACACATGTTTAATGTGCTTTATTTTCTCTTTTTTGCAAAATTATAGACAACAAAATCAAAATGTTAGACGTCAATTGATTACTGTGTTTATTAAAATAATTTATAGGTCTGTTTTTGATTTACTTTTGTTAAATTCAATTAAATGCGGCTCGTGTAAAGCTAAAATGTCGGAGCTTCCAGGGAGTTGCAGAGAGGAAAAGGAGAGTCTAAGGGAAAGTGATTACAAGCCCACTTGGCAAGTTCCTCTAGTACCAGGAAATACGAAGTTGTTCACACACCTTTTAACGACCATTTTTTTAAAATTTCCTTAATTGGGCTTTATTTCAAAACACAACACAACTAAACACCGTAACTTAGGTTGTAGGCCTCGGTTGACACTACACAACAAAGGGCAGGTAATTAATCTTGCAGAGGGGCTTGTCATCATCTAGTTATGCTGCCTCCTCCTTTTCCATCATCATCTTCATCATTATGAATTTTCGATAGTAAAGTATAGGGAAAACTATAAGTTCAGAAAGCATCTCGAAGCATCTAGAAAACTACAACTTTCCGCCAAAGGAAATAGGGTAAACTCTGGATCCGCGCCTAATCCTCAGTTGACCATGTTGACACAAATGCAAGCAATGCTACTACTAGGCATAGCGTGGTGTTTAGAGGGGCCGAATAGGACATTCTAAAAAAGTGTCCAGTAGCTAACATGATATCTTTACCTTCTAAAGATAAATGTATATTGGAGAATTATTGTGTATGTTAAAGACAAACCAATGTGTTGTCGAAATTTGATTTTTCAGTATGGTATGATATGTATATGCAGGTTATTCTATAGCTTTTACTTTACAGATTTGACTAAGTAAAGTAGTTTTCAATCACGTATCATGACTTGACATGATCAAATAGATTTAAATAGAGTAATGAAAATAATATAATGAACCCAATGTTAATAATAATTAGAATATTTATAGATTTTAATGATAATTTTTGTAATATATTTAATTATTGTAATGAAAAGAAATTAATAAATTTAATGTTTAATAATTATAAGTTATAAATTTTAATGATTTTTATTGTGACTTATTTAGGTGTTTGCCTGTCTCGGATGCTTTGTTTTAACCGGTTGTTTAACCCCAATTGCTTTTAGTGCCTTTTATTCCTTTGAATATTTTTGTATCCGTTTGGTTGTCCTCCACTTTTCCCCTTTGTCCCTCTTGTTTTAATTGTATTCGAGATTTCATTTTCTGTTGATTCTTATTTGGTAATTTTTTATGCTCAACTTCAATTTGTACTGTATTTTGATCAAATTGCAATAAAGTATTATCGTATCGTATCGTATTAATAAAAGTATCAAAGGATAAAAACCTGGCACGCGAAGCCAAAGGTAATATATTGCGTAGATTGGTTTGTAATCTGTGAACAAACAATTTGCCCATTAACAAAACATTTATAAGAAATAAAATTTAATACTAAAATGCACAAATACTTTGCTATACAATTAAACACATTTAGGCATATAGGTCTGCAATCTCATCTAACTAGTTAGTAAATCAAACTATATGGTAAGAAATGAATGAATAACATTTTGTGTGTACATTTAATGTATACACTATATTTGGTAAAGTTAGCTACACTTCTGTATGCGTCCCTGTAATCTTGAGTAGGTTTAGAGCTGAATTGATGGCCAGCTCTGAATACTGTAGGTAGTTGTCAATATACTGCCCTCAACGTCAATTTCCTTTATCATCAGTAATTAATTAGCACACATAGAAACCTCTTGTCTAGGTTATTTATACATTTTAAATATCACTTTGCTACCCTGTGTATATATATATTTTTTTTTTACTCAAAATTACATCCTCAGTTCAGTTCCTCATTTTTTAAAAATTGCATGCATGATTATATGTATTATTATTATTATTATTATTATTATTATTATTATTATTATTATTATTATTCGGTTATTCGGTTATTTATATAGCTGTCTCTTATACACATCTAGATGTGTATAAGAGACAGGATTGGAGAGGGTCCAGAAAAGAGCAGTCAGGATTATTCTAGGTAAAGCTCACATCCCTAATCAACAAAGGTCCTATACTGAAGCTCTGAAAATCACCAACATCATGACACTTAAATCTAGACGTGAAATCCTAGAATATAATTTTAGTAAATCATTGCTTCAATCAAATCGACATCGACATATGCTTCCTCCATCAAATCCTAATAACAAACACTTGAGACATAATTCACTTATCACTCACAACGTTGCCGTACCAAAAGGTGCCTCGGAATTCAACATATAGCCTGTCTCTTATACACATCTAGATGTGTATAAGAGACAGATAACACACGATTGATAAAAGTATAGAATAAAGATTCACTACTTGCACTCTTTGAGTAGCAAATACAGATGCAGTCTTTAGCTACTGTATGCAAATAATTTGAAATTAAAAAGAAACTTATCACAGAGCTCATACTGTACATACTTTACCATTTTGTAAATGGTACATTAATTCACTAACTACTGGAGTGGAAAAAAAACGAAAATTTTAAACAAATTTAGAATGACCCCTACGATGGAAATAAAAAGTTTTCACACTTATTTTTTTATATTATTATTCAATTCCTTTGCTAATGCATAAAAAAGTTCTATTGCAAACATTTAATTCAGCAGAATAAAAAAGATACCAGAAGATATTATCACAGCTCCTCCAGTGAATCAGTGAATTTCAGTAGGTCCACAATCTTGACAAAACCCAACTCATGGCGCAGAACATTGTAAAAAAACTCTGGTGCTTCTCTTCGAAGATTCTTTAAGCGCATCAAAGTGATGCCATCAAATTCTTCAAAGAAACTGCAGTGTCTGGTGTAGCAAGAAAAAAAAAACAATTACTAATTAAAATACCGTATTGAATAAATGCCCCGGGGTCTTTAATATTGTGAAGGGCTTTTGAGCGAGATTTATTTGAGAGAGGCATTTATTCAGGGGATTTGTATATTTTCTTTGGTGTAAAATGAATATGTATACACTTAATATAAACACCCCTAATTTCACTGTAGAAAGGGATGTGTTATTGTGATGGTAATTATGAGTTGTAGTTCTCTTGTGCGTGACTATAAAGACTTACTGACCCCAACCAGGTTGGAAAACAGGTAATTCTACATAACATTAATGGGATGTGTCGAGAATTATGTTGCTTCCATTAGACTTGTTTATAGTCCTTTTGGGGAGTGCTTATTTCAGGGAGACTTGTAATCCAAGTGATGCTCTAGAGGAATTTGTTTCAAGTTTGCGTACAGTATATTCAAAGCAGGCATTTATTCATATGAATAAAGAATCTGGGGGGGGGGGGACCTTAGAAATAAAGAGAAATATAAATTGCTGATTTAAAAACAAACCAAATTTACAATGTTCAGACCATAGAAAATTCCAGTTTAATGATGTTTTACTGTACTACTAACCCAGTACCATACCTATTTAATTGTACTAGAATTTTATCCATGATGTATTTCATAAATAAAACTTCAGAGGTTAAAGCTCTGTCAAGACTATGGAATTCTATGTGACAAATATTTGTGTGATGTGCCCTTATATGGGTATGATGTGCCCTTATTTGGGTATGATGATGTCATATTACAGCCAAATATGGGCATAACATATTTTTGTGTCATAAAATTTGATAGAGTGGACAAAGCTTAAAGCCCTGTTCAGGCTTATCAAATTTGATTTGACAAAAACAAGTGACATGCCTAAATATGGTCATGATGACATCACACCATGACCATATATAGCCACATAATGGCTATATATAGGTGTACAAAATTTGTTTTTGTCAAAGAAAATTTGATAATCTGGGCAGAGCTTATGATAATGTTGACATTGTATCAAGGTGATCATTCTATGGACATACTTCTCAAGACCGATGTTTTCCAACCAGTTACTAACACCATCTTTAGGCCAGTTCATCACAGAGTACTGTCTACCGGTAGGAGGTTTGCTGCCAACATCAGGTCAGTCTACAGCTGTCACAAGCTCTGAATAAATCCAACATATGGAAATTTAGGTGATTTTTAATAACTATTGTATAAGAAAGGACTTTTGAATAAAATACATTTATAAAATTAACTAAAACTGAAAGGTCCACTGATTAATCTCAGATAAGAAAGTACAATACATACTTACTCCCAAGTATCGATATGCACGTCATTATGTTGGGATTCAATATTTTGACATTAATTACGTCATTATCAGGAATGATGACATAATTAATGTCGAAATATTAAATTCCAACACATGGTGTGCATTTCGATACTTGGAGTATGTGTTGTACAGTACTAAAATAATACATATTTCAAATATCTAAATGTACACCATCGTGTCAGGATTCAACTAAAATAACTAAAGGTCTTTATAAGGCCCAAAAAAATGCTTTGTTTGCTGTGACCGACCAAAATTTTCCAAAAAATCTGGTCTACTTTACATTACATGAATCCTATTTTTAAAAACTCTTAGAGATGTTGTGGTGCTGAGTATATTGGTCAGTGTGTGCTAGAAATGTTAATGGATCCACTTATTAGGCCAATGAGCAGAGCTAAAAGGTGTATTGCCATTTCAATCTAATTACTACATTGCATTTTATAGCTCAAATCCAAATCAAACCTTCATTTCCCTAGAATTTTATGACACCTTAAATTAGGTTCTGAAGAGATTATTTTCTAAGATCATACAAATTCAACATACCTTTCACACTTTGTTTTTGTCCAATCTGTTTAGTTAATCTAGGAATTTGCTGATTAAAATCATAATCGCCTCGGAATTCAACATATAGCTTGGTTCCTAAAATCATTCCCAGCCAACCATCAGGTTTGTATTCCTGTTCCAACATCAACGGAACAATATATATACACAGCCCAGGTGTGAATGCAAATAGTGGAATACAAGCTATGTGGCTCGGTTCCAGTAGATACAGAGAACATTTTGTCACTCTTAACGCGTCCTACAAAATTCTTACGAGACAGCACTAGTTTATATTATATATTATTAAAGAATCTCTATTGAGATCCAACGGGCCGCCACTGATGCACGGTAGAGATTGCATCTTTAGATCTCCCATCTTGTTCACAAATTCACGGACTAGTATATACTGACTGTAGCAAGTCTACTATGCAGCATCTGTCTCTTATACACATCTAGATGTGTATAAGAGACAGTATATATATTTCATAGTAAAACATTTGAATTCTGAGAGTATGGATATGATTCTAATGTTCTAATGTATATACATGAGTTACGTAATTTTTAAGATACCATACACTTATTTGACCTTGAATGACCTATTTGTGGCAATCTGACCAGGTAAAAAATGGTAATGGTATGGTATATACATTGAATGACCTTAAATGACCTTTTATGATCTTAATCACCATCTGACCATGTCACAAGTGTTATAAATCCTTCACCATGAAATATAATTTTAGATATCATAATTCTCATTAAAGTGGTTTAAAAACCGATATATTGATAAATATAGGATTTGCGTGGCAGCAATTTTGAAATTCAAGATGGCCGCCAGAATGGCCTCGAATGAAATATTGTAGTTCATTGTAAAGATTTTGAATTCTGAGAGTCAGGGTATGGTTCTAATGTAAAATATGGCAATTATGTAATTTTTAAGATACCATACAATATTTGACCTTAAATGACCTATTTGTGGCAATCTCACCAGGTCAAAAATGGTATGATGGTATTGCTTGACCATATAAAAATAGTTTCAGACATTAGAATTATAATTCCAAGTGGTTTAGAAGCGGAGATATAGATAAACATAGGTTTTATTAGGCGGCCATTTTGAAATCCAAGATGGCCGCCATAATGACCTCGGATGAGGTGGTTCCTACCAAAAATTGAATGCTATGACCATAAGGAGCATGCAAAAAAAAATTGGTGCTTTTGTCCGGAACGTCCACATCCATAGGCTAAGCTGCCGGACTAGTATGAGTCGTGTGTCTGAAGAATCCCAGCGAGCGCTGTAACGAGTGGAATACGTGTTCAGTCCGGGTTGTGAACCAGGTTAAGCGTGATCATATGCGATCACATCTTGATATGTCAGCTTGTAGGGCCTGGGTTAAAGAGTGTAATTTTTGTCAATAAATGTTCGCTGGAGTAATTGTGACGAAATAATTTCTTGTGCTCTACCCAACGACATATTATTATTATTATTATTATTTTTGCTTAGACAAATAGGCCCGGGGGGGGCCTAGGCATTCTCTTCTGTATTACGACATTGATTGTATTCAAAATACTCTTCAAAGTTGTAATGGACACCTTGTGTGGACTAAGCCTGAATCCGTCAGAATATTTTCAGAATAAATTATCGTTTTTACGTAGAATGTTTATAAATATATTCTTTTGTAAATCTTACTGTACTAAGCAAATCAAAATTGTTTTAAACTTTATTAAACATTTGTTAGCCTCACTTGGGTTGTCCATGATGAAACCGTACACAGAACTGGTACACGCACGCAGATGAGGAACCCGACATTATGTTTTCCTATAGACCTACTGTACTTGTACTATGTCAATTTCATACAATTCAATTTTTTTAGACATCTATTTTCACTATAAATAATATAATATGTAATAATGTATTAAGAGTTTTACAGCACATTAATAGAGTAATGAAATAAAATTGAAAGTACAGTGAATCTGCTCCAAAATATATTTGCCTTATCAAAAGACCTTGGTCACATTTTATTTAAAAGTTATTTTTAAATACTGGTATTGACCTTTCTATTGGTATTTATTGTTGTGTCATATGACAATTAAGGTTACCCTAAGCCCTTTAAAACATTGCTTCTATTCTAGGCCTGATGTTGTTAAACCCTTTCGGTCCGTTACAAATTCATGTGCAATATATAAAAAATGTCGCGGCAAAAACATAATTAGATAACTAAATTGGAAATCATTTGAAGACCAGCGTGACCCTACGATTTCATGTTTATTGAAAAGTAGGCTTTTTTCTTTAAGTAAAATGTTATCCTAATTACAGTGATTGGTGGAGCCTAATAGGTAAATTGTAATGAATATAAACTATAAGTATCGCCTCTAAAACCTAATCATTATTATTGAGGAGAAAATTTACGTAGAAATTTTAAAGTTATATCTTTATTATTATGTGCTTATTGAACGGGAACCCAATAGCCAAGATCAAATCTGAAAACAAATGTATGCATCCTCTCTTTGGCAGGTTTTTTTTTTTTTTTTTTTTTTTTTTTGGCGGTGAT
>NW_022702824.1:1190130-1194905 GCF_011630105.1 Anneissia japonica | reverse complement strand
CGGTGTATTTATTAAGTCCTTTATTCGAACACTGTATTTACCTTTCTTTGATGATTTATATATGATTTAACAGTGTTAACGGCTACCTTGATTTATGTTATATGCACCTATTTGTTTCTAGCCGTACCTATTGTGTAATAGAGTGTATCTGGTGGTATATATATATATGAAAAATTTTTAAGATACCATACATTTATTTGACCTTCAATGACCTATTTGTGGCAATCTGACCAGGTAAAAAATGGTAATGGTATGGTATATACATTGAATGACCTTAAATGACCTTTTATGATCTTAATCGCCATCTGACCATGTCACAAGTGTTATAAATCCTTGACCATGAAATATAATTTTAGATATCATAATTCTCATTAAAGTGGCAGCAATTTTGAAATTCAAGATGGCTGCCAGAATGGCCTCGAATGAAATATTGTAGTTCATTGTAAAGATTTTGAATTCTCAGAGTCAGGGTATGGTTCTAATGTAAAATATGGCAATTATGCAATTTTTAAGATACCATACAATATTTGACCTTAAATGACTTTAAATGACCTATTTGTGGCAATCTGACCAGGTCAAAAATGGTATGATGACCATTATATGACCATATAAAAATAGTTTCAAACATTAGAATTATAATTCCAAGTGGTTTAGAAGCGGAGATATAGATAAACATAGGTTTTATTAGGCGGCCATTTTGAAATCCAAGATGGCCGCCATAATGACCTCGGATGAGGTGGTTCCTACCAAAAATTGAATGCTATGACCATAAGGAACATGCAAAAACAAATTGGTGCTTTTGTCCGGAACGTCTACATCCATCTGCTAAGCTGCCGGACTAGTATGAGCCGTGTGTCTGACGAATCCCAGCGAGCGCTGGAACGAGTGGAATACGTGTTCAGTCCGGGTTATGAACCAGGTTAAGCATGGTCACATGCAATCACATCTCGATATGTCAGCTTGTAGGGCCTGGGTTAAAGAGTGTAATTTTTGTCAGTAAATGTTCGCTGAAGTAATTGTGACGAAATAAGTTCTTGTGCTCTACCCATTTTTGCTTTTACAAATAGGCCCGGGGGGGGGGCGTGGCCTAGGCATTCTCTTCTGTATTACGACATTGATTGTATTCAAAATACACTTCAAAGTTGTAGTGGACACCTTGTGTAGACTAAGCCTGAATCCGTCAGAATATTTTCAGAATAAATTATCGTTTTTATGTAGAATGCTTATAAATATATTCTTTTGTAAATCTTACTGTACTAAGCAAATCAAAATTGTTTTAAACTTTATTAAACATTCGTTAGCCTCACTTGGGTTGTCCATGATGAAACCGTACACAGAACTGGTACACGCACGCAGATGAGGAACCCGACATTATGTTTTCCTATAGACCTACTGTACTTGTACTATGACAATTTAATATATTTCAATTTTTAGACATCTATTTTCACTATAAATAATATAATATGTAATAATGTATTAAGAGTTTTACAGCACATTAATAGAGTAATGAAATAAAATTGAAACTACAGTGAATCTGCTCCAAAATAGACCTTGGTCACATTTTATTTAAAAGTTATTTTTAAATACTGGTATTGACCTTTCTATTTGTATTTATTGTTGTGTCATGACAATTAAGGCTACCCTAAGTCCTTTAAAACATTGCTTCTATTCTAGGCCTGATGTTGTTAAACCCTTTCGGTCCGTTACAAATTCATGTGCAATACATAAAAAATGTCGCGACAAAAACATAATTAGATAACTAAATTGGAAATCATTTGAAGACCAGCGTGACCCTACAATTTCATGTTTATTGAAAAGTAGGCTTTTTTCTTTAAGTAAAATGTCATCCTAATTACAGTGATTGGTGGAGCCTAATAGGTAAATTGTAATGAATATAAACTATAAGTATGGCTCTAAAACCTAATCATTATTATTGAGGAGAAAATTTACGTAGAAATTTTAAAGTTATATATTATTATGTGCTTATTGAACGAGAACCCAATAGCCAAGATCAAATCTGAAAACAAATGTATGCATCCTCTCTTTGGCAGGTTTTTTTTTTTTTTTTTTTTTTTTTTTTTGCTGTTACTGTCAATGTACACTGGCCCAATGGACTGTTTTGATTGGCTGAAAGCCTTCAAGCTTGGGTGACACCATCGCTGAGTTACATTGTGTTGATTAATTAGATTAGCGGCCTCACCATTATTCTCATGTGCCTTAGCACGTACTTGATGAATAAGAATATAAATATTTTCCTCATAACAGGAACATTTTCAATATGTGCATCAGTGGCAACAATGTTTATACCATTTTGTCCTGGGCTTGTTTGTACATCATTTTTGACCAGTATTACCAGTGCTCTGGAGATGACCGCACGTTTCGTCGTCGGTACGTTTCTCAGTATTGCTGTCAAAAAGTTGCCACGATTTCAGCAAGTTGAAGGGTTCGTTATTGGACTTCTAAACACCGCGTGTATTGGAACCGTCATTTTGGGTTATTTATCCCCAATATTGTACACTGCAATTGGATTCACTGCACTTTGCTGGGTTCTTAGTTTAACGGTGTTATTTGCTGGTATATTGTCGCTATGTTTTCGTAATCTTTTTTCAAATGTACAAAATGAAATACAAGAAGATATTGAAACAAATGGTGAAAGCACTGTACTCATAAATAGAGGACAACAATAAACAAATGTTTTTCTTTTAACTCTTATCCAGAAATTACGTTTCTCTACGAATTCATTATAATGTTTTAAAAATTTATATTACGGTCTTCTTGCTTAACATTACATGGTGAGTTGAAACATTTAAAATGCAGGAATTACCGTCAATAACAATATTGGAGAATTCTTCAGTCTAGCGTTAATCTCTGACGTTAATCGTTCTGAAACAACCATAAATTTTAAAGGGCAGTAAAATTCCCTTTGTCATATTCCTATTACCACAGCTAAATTATCCTAATCAACTACCTGTAAATAATATAATTTCATAGTTTTAAAAAAAAAAAAAAAATTGTGAATTATTAAGTTTCTGTCACTTCGGTGTTGGTCCACGCTTCAAAAACTATGGATCGCAACCCTAAAGTGGGTCACCAAACTTTTGGGTTGGGTCGCCGGCAGTTTTGCAAAAACAATCCAATTCATGTACCCATTTACAGTTTATGTAAAGTTTATCTGACGATTTGAAAACAGTATTTTAGGTGAACCCTCATTAGAGCAATAATTTATTATTTGCCCACAATGAATATCCTGAAATTCGTATGACGACAAATATTTTTCTGTTATCGTTTACCTCAACATAATTGTGTTATTCTAATTAGCTTTTCACTGTTTAAAAACATTTTATAGAAATAGAACTGCTGTCATGTAACTTAAGAATAGAATTATCCAAAAAAAAAATGTCGAACTATTGTAAATACCGTAGTAACAAAAATACAACTAAAAAGTCAAGTCACTCCCTTTGTATTTTGGTTGATACTATTATAGTAACCACATGTTTAAAATTAAGATTTAAGTTCATCATATTTATGTGTATATGTATGTGTAATATATATATATATTATGTATATATATATATTATGTATATATATATATATATATAGGCCTATATATAGCAAAAACAATTTAATCCTATTTTCGTCTTAAATATTTAAAGTTTCAAGGGGAGGGAGTCTAATTTTTCTTTTCTTTTTTGTTTTTTGTTTTAATGGATAAAAAGAGAATTGTATTTAAATTTAAATCTGAGCGTGCCATTTTCAACCATTTAGAGGTGCCATAATCATATAATTTCTTAACCCAGCCATTGTCATAGTGTCATAAGTCAGGGGCACCATAACCTTCAGCTATAATATCGGCGCTGGTTCGAACGGCTCATTCGCCAATGGTTCCACTGGTGGAACAAGTCTTCTCGGACTTTCAACCGTAGGAACAGTGTACGCATTTGGCTCGTGTGCACTTTAAAGAACCCGGTACATCCTTCGAGAAGAGTAGGGGGTTACCCCGGTGTACTGGTCCATTAAGTCCCCTGTTGTTAAATGGATATGCCACGTAGGACAATCGATTAAGTTACATAATTAAAGTAAAAAGTAAATGTCACCACATGAAAATAAGTTTTTTTCAAGAAACCCACTCTTATTGAATCGTTTATTATTGGGGATAATACAATTTCTCATGTTGATAAACTTAAACTTCTGGGCGTTAATGTCACAAATAACTTAAGTTGGGATAATCATGTGAGTGAAATTTGTAATAGGCCTCTTGGCGTTTATTCTCACTCAGTCTCTTAAAAAGAAGTGCTTCTGTCAGTGATATGTTTATACTTGTTATATACGGCCGATCCTTGAGTACTGCTGCCCGGTGTGGCATACATCTCTGACAGTTCTGATTGGAGAGGGTCCAGAAAAGAGCAGTCAGGCAGGATTATTCTAGGTAAAGCTCACATCCCTAATCAACAAAGGTCCTATACTGAAGCTCTGGAAATCACCAACATCATGACACTTAAATCTAGACGTGAAATCCTAGAATATAATTTTAGTAAATCATTGCTTCAATCAAATCGACATCGTCATATGCTTCCTCCATCAAATCCTAATAACAAACACTTGAGACATAATTCACTTATCACCTCACAACGTTGCCGTACCAAAAGGTACCAGAATTCACCAATTCTATATAATTACCTGGCTGCTCAATTCCTGATCCTCTCCTGGTCTGTCTTGCTCTTGGGACCAATGCCACACCGGCTTTCGGACTCATATAGTGCCAAATTGTTGGTTTT
>NW_022702824.1:1170965-1189982 GCF_011630105.1 Anneissia japonica | reverse complement strand
ATATTACCTGGCTGCTCAATTCCTGATCCTCTCCGGTCCTGGTCTGTCTTGCTCTTGGGACCAATGCACCACCGGCTTTCGGACTCATATAGTGCCAAATTGTTGGTTTTCCAGAATTTTTATTTTTATTTATATTTTTATATATTTAATGTAATCTTTTACGTATTTTGTAAATATTCATTCTCAATTTGTAAATGCGTATTTTAATGTTTTTGTGTAATTTCATTATTTGTAATTAAGGCCTTTATATTTTTGAAAATACAATAATTTTAGCATTTGGCTACCGTACCTTTTGTATTATTTTTATACCTGAATAAAATTTAAAAATAAAATTAAAAAAGACTAGGCCTATATTATAGCATCGCCCAGTTGGTTCAGTTATTCATAGTAAACAATATGCTAATTAGGTGATGACGTCATACCTGCCGAACCAAAACGTAAACAAGCACTTTTACACATAGTAATAATGACAATATTAAGAATAATAATTTTGAAAAATGTTTTTATACCTTATATTATATTTTTGATACTAATTTTTGTAATTTTCGCCTGTAAATGAGAACAAAGCGTTCCGGTTGAACAAATGTTTGAAATAAAATATATATTTTTTTTCCTTTCTATGTTTTTTCTATTGATAACTATTTAGTAAAGTGAGAGTATTTATTGGCCGAAAGGACGTTACGTTTCGCCGAAGGTACATTTTGCCGAAATGCTTTTTTTTTTCAGCTTAACATGTTCACAAAAACAAAGACATTAAATTTGACACATTAAAATGCAAGATTTTACAAGTACACAAAATATCTTGGAATTAATGTAAATTTTAATTCACTTTTATATTGTAAGTTTTGAATGACAACGTGTAAGGCAATCTGTTAATGTAACACATGTTTAATGTGCTTTATTTTCTCTTTTTTGCAAAATTATAGACAACAAAATCAAAATGTTAGACGTCAATTGATTACTGTGTTCATTAAAATAATTTATATGTCTGTTTTTGATTTACTTTTGTTAAATTCAATTAAATGCGGCTCGTGTAAAGCTAAAATGTCGGAGCTTCCAGTGAGTTGCAGAGAGGAAAAGGAGAGTCTAAGGGAAAGTGATTACAAGCCCACTTGGCAAGTTCCTCTAGTACCAGGAAATACGAAGTTGTTCACACACCTTTTAACGACCATTTTTTTTTTAAATTTCCTTAATTGGGCTTTATTTTAAAACACAACACAACTAAACACCGTAACTTAGGTTGCAGGCCTCGGTTGACACTACACAACAAAGGGCACGGTAATTAATCTTGCAGAGGGGCTTGTCATCATCTTGTTATGCTGCCTCCTCCTTTTCATCATCATCTTCATCATTATGAATTTTCGATAGTAAAGTATAGGGAAAACTATTAAGTTCAGAAAGCATCTCGAAGCATCTAGAAAACTACAACTTTCCGCCAAAGGAAGATAGGGTAAACTCTGGATCCGCGCCTAATCCTCAGTTGACCATGTTGACACAAAAGCAAGCAATACTACTACTAAGCATAGAGTGGTGTTTAGAGGGGCCGAATAGGACATTCTAAAACAAGTGTCCAGTAGCTAACATGATATCTTTACCTTCTAAAGATAAATGTATATTGGAGAATTATTGTGTATGTTAAAGACAAACCAATGTGTTGTCGAAATTTGATTTTTCAGTATGGTATGATATGTATATACAGGTTATTCTATAGCTTTTACTTTACAGTTTGACTAAGTAAAGTAATTTTTAATCACGTATCATGACTTGACATGATCAAATAGATTTAAATAGAGTAATGAAAATAATATAATGAACCCAATGTTAATAATAATTAGAATATTTATAGATTTTAATGATAATTTTGGTAATATATTTAATTATTGTAATGAAAAGAAATTAATAAATTTAATGTTTAATAATTATAAGTTATAAATTTTAATGATTTTTATTGTGACTTATTTAGGTGTTTGCCTGTCTCGGATGCTTTGTTTTAACCGGTTGTTTAACCCCAAATGCTTTTAGTGTCTTTTATTCCTTTTAATATTTGTGTATCCGTTTGGTTGTCCTCCACTTTTCCCCTTTGTCCCTCTTATTTTAATTGTATTCGAGATTTCATTTTCTGTTGATTCTTATTTGGTAATTTTTTATGCTCAACTTCGTACTGTATTTGATCAAATTGCAATAAAGTATTATCGTATCGTATCGTATTAATAAAAGTATCAAAGGATAAAAACCTGGCACGCGAAGCCAAAGGTACTATATTGCGTAGATTGGTTTGTAATCTGTGAACAAACAATTTGCCCATTAACAAAACATTTATAAGAAATAAAATTTAATACTAAAACGCACAAATACTTTGCTATACAATTAAACACATTTAGGCCTATAGGTCTGCAATCTCATCTAACTAGTTAGTAAATCAAACTATATGGTAAGAAATGAATGAATACAATTTTGTGTGTACATTTAATGTATACACTATATTTGGTAAAGTTAGCTACACTTCTGTATGCCTCCCTGTAATCTTGAGTAGGTTTAGAGCCGAATTGACGGCCAGCTCTGAATACTGTAGGTAGTTGTCAATATACTGCCCTCAACGTCAATTTCCTCTATCATCAGTAATTAATTAGCACACATAGAAACCTCTTGTCTAGGTTATTTATACATTTTAAATATCACTTTGCTACCCTGTGTATATATATATTTTTTTTTTACTCAAAATTACATCCTCAGTTCAGAAAAAAAAAACAGTTACTAATTAAAATACCGTATTGAATAAATGCCCCGGGGTCTTTAATATTGTGAAGGGCTTTTGAGCGAGATTTATTTGAGAGAGGCGTTTATTCGGGGGATTTGTATATTTTCTTTGGTGTAAAATGAATATGTATACACTTAATATAAACACCCCTAATTTCACTGTAGAAAGGGATGTGTTATTGTGATGGTAATTATGTGTTGTAGTTCCCTTGTGTGTGACTATAAAGACTTACTGACCCCAACCAGGTTGGATAACAGGTAATTCTACATAACATTAATGGGATGTGTCGAGAATTATGTTGCTTCCATTAGACTTGTTTACAGTCCTTTTGGGGAGTGCTTATTTCAGGGAGACTTGTAATCCAAGTGATGCTCCAGAGGAATTTTTTTCAAGTTTGCATACAGTATATTCAAAGCAGGCATTTATTCATATGAATAAAGAATCTGGGGGGGGGGGGAACCTTAGATATAAGGGAAATATAAATTGCTGATTTAAAAACAAACAAAATTTACAATGATCAGACCATAGAAAATTCAAATTTAATGATGTTTTACTGTACTACTAACCCAGTACCATATCTATTTAATTGTACTAGAATTTTATCCACGATGTATTTCATAAATAAAACTTCAGAGGTTAAAGCTCTATCAAGACTATGAAATTCTATGTGACAAATATTTGTGTGATGTGCCCTTATTTGGGCATGATCTGCCCTTATTTGGACATGATGATGTCATATTACAGCCAAATATGGGCATAACATATTTTTGTGTCATAAAATTTGATAGAGTGGACAAAGCTTAAAGCCCTGTCCAGACTATCAAATTTGATTTGACAAAAGCATGTGACACGCCTAAATATGGTCATGATGACATCACACCATGACCATATATAGCCACATAATGGCTATATTTGGGCATACAACATTTTTTTTGTCAAAGAAAATTTGATAATCTAGGCAGAGCTTATGATAATGTTGACATTGTGTCAAGGTGATCATTCTATGGACATACTTCTCAAGACCGATGTTTTCCAACCAGTTACTAACACCATCTTTAGGCCAGTTCATCACAGAGTACTGTTTACCAGTAGGAGGTTTGCTGCCAACATCAGGTGAGTCTACAGCTGTCACAACCTCTGAATAAATCCAACATATTGTATAGGAAAAGACTTTTGAATAAAATACATTATAAAAAATAATTAAAACTGAAAGGTCCACTGATTAATCTCAGATAAGAAAGTACAACACATACTCCCAAGTATCGAAATGCATGTCATCATGTTGGGATTCAATATTTTGACATTATCAGGAATGATGACATAATTAATGTCGAAATATTGAATTCCAACACAATGGTGTGCATTTCAATACTTGGAAAATGTGTTATACAGTACTAAAATAGTATAATATATACTCCAACTATCGAAATGTACACTATCGTGTCGGGATTCAACTAAAATAACTAAAAGGTCTTTATAAGGCCAAAAAAAAAATGCTTTGTTGCCCTCTGCGACCGACAGAAATTTTCCAAAAAATTGGGTCAACTTTATATTATATGCATCCTATTTTTAAAAACTCTTAGATGTGGTACTGAGTATATTGGTCAGTGTGTGCTGGAAATGTTAATGGATCCACTTATTAGGCCAATGAGCAGAGCTAAAAGGTGTATTACCATTTCAATTTCTACATTGCATTTTATAGCTCAAATCCAAATCAAACTTTCATTTCTCTAGAATTTTATGACACCTTAAATTAGGGTCTGAAGAGATTATTTTCTAAGATCATACAAATTCAACATACCTTTCACACCTTGTTTTTGTCCAATCTGTTTAGTTAACCTAGGAATTTGCTGATTAAAATCATAATTGCCTCGGAATTCAACATATAGCTTGGTTCCTAAAATCATTCCCAGCCAACCATCAGGTTTGTATTCCTGTTCTAACATCAATGGAACAATATGCTTCCGTTGCTGGAAGGCATATTCAGCCTCTAAAACCAAAAAGGAAAAAACAACAGAAGCTTAACAGCAATTTAGACAGTGCAGTTAACTATTGTGAAATTTTATTTTATTATTATCGTTATCATTATTATTATTATATTCATTCAGTATTAATGTACAGTACAGTATATAAAAACATTCAACCAAAGAACTTTAAGGTTGAATGATTGTCATATCACCAGTAGCAGGCCCGGTAGAATTTGTTAGCAGGGGTTGGGGGGGGAATTGAGGCTATGGATCGAGAGAGACGGAAGATAAATGGTATAAGCGGGGGTGTTCCCTTATGCTGTGGTGATTTATGGGCTAAGCCCCCAGTAAGTTTAAGAGTTTTTGCCACTTTTGATTTCACATCTGCTTAATGCTTAGTGCCAACTGCATTGTAGTAACTGGAAGTACCACACTCAGCATAAGCTTGCTTACCGGTTCTACAGTTTTGACTAAACTTGTATTTCTCAGTGATGCAGATAAGCACAGTTTCAGCATCCTCTACAGCCTCTGCCATCGCCTGTAATGTAGAGCCTTCCATGGATTCTACATCAATCCAAACTTTGTAGCCACAATCCTGAAGGAAGTATAAAATAAGGGCAATTGTACGAAGCATTGGTACCACAAAAATTAGACCTGAAAAAAGATAATTTGTAAATGCCAGATCTGATATCACCATATTTACTACAAATATTTATTTTCTTTTCTTATAATACATACATATTATATATTATACAGTACTGTTCAAATTTATTTAACCATTCCTCATGTGTAATTCGAGGTACGATATTCACGAGGGATTGTTTACATAACAACATAAGTAGTTTTATTCATGAGCTACAGTAGTTGCTATAAAATACCAGTAACCTACAAGTTATATAAAAGTTATTATAATTGTATTTTAAATTATGAAGTGTTCATTGTACTATTTTACAAACAATAATATGAAATTGTAAAGAAAGTACAATTGTCTTCTAGAAGTCACTGCCAGTGTATCTGTATCTGTACAGTCTCGTGCAAATATCTTCTGAGTTTGTCGTAATGGGTATCACCAACTACAGCTAAATATAATTGAATGGGAAATCTTATTTAAATACAGATGTCCTGGATATGGAAACTTCCAAATTGGGATCCCTGTTTTCAGGTCCAGTTAAAAGAGTAAAGTGCGAGACATCTTTTTTGTTTTACCTTTAAGGCATCTTTAATCTTAACAACCAAGCTCTGGACATCCCATTGATAGCTTATCATTACATGCTTTTCATCTCTTTTCCTCAGTTCACTAGAAGCTGCAACTACATGTACTGAATAGAAGGGGTGCAATTATCATAATAATAAGTATTCACCAATAAATGTAAACAGTCTAAGTTGAAGTTGAAAAAATCATTTAACAAAAATAATAATTGAAACACTGTATTGCTCATAAAAGGCACATTCACACAGAGCGCAACAGTGGCGCGCGACAGTGACGCGCGACAGTGGCACATGACAGCAGCACGCAACAGCATCACACAAACCTGCGCGCGACACCGACACTCAACAGCAGCATGCGACAACATCATGCGCCAACGGCATGCAACAGCGGCAGCAGAACAAATAGAACCTATTAATATGTTCTTTATGGTAATCAACACAGAACACGACGGGACGTACACAAGAGAACGATGTTTTGCTCAGCAGAAAATAATTTTCCAAAAATTGTGTGACAAAAAATATTCAGGACCTATCACTGACACTGGTCATGATCATGAGAAAAGTAACTGCCTTAACATTTTGATAGGCTAATATTTTTCATGCCTCACAGAAGATACGAAAAATTTTAATGCAAAAATTGGACCTGCATTTAATTCAGGTGTAACATAACATTTTGACAAGCTACTGTAATTCTTTTCATGCCTCAAAGAAGATAGGAAAAATTTTACTGCAAAATTTGGACCTGTATTAAATTCAGGTGTAAAAAATAACTGCATTAATATTTTGATAGGCTAATCGTCACCTGCCTCAAAGGTGATAGGAAAATTGTACTGCAGAACTTGGACCTGAATTTAATTCAAAGGCAGAAGTAGGCAGATGCTAAAAATGGACGACTACCGGTAGCTATTTTCTTTGAGGTAGGTGCAAATGCGTAGATGGCGGTGAAGGTGTCACATGTGTTTACCTACTTCATTAATTTTGAATCATCTACTGATCATGTTTATAAAATACACAAATAAAGAATAATTTCACAACATTTTGATAGGCTAATATAATGTTGCCTCAAAGAGGATTAGGAAAAATTAATAATATGGAATTAAATACCTTTGTCTGTGTTCCCCTTCACTACCCACAATGCTCCTTGGGCATTTTTCCTCACTTCCTTGTCACCACTCTTGGCTAGTTTTTCTAAGAGAGGTAAAATACCTTGGTCAGCAATTAGCGCAGGACGACTGTAATCTTCATCAAAAGCCAGGCTCCAAATGGCTTTAATAGCCTGCACCTGCTCAGTGTTGTCATGGAAGGACAGCACTTTTTTCAAAGTCTCCAGTCCTTTGGATTCAATTACCTAGAATTCAACACAAAAATATAAAGAATTATTAGTGATCATTATTATTATAATTATTACAGATTTGATCTGAGCTGTCCGAAAGGGGGGACTTGAGCTCGTAGGCCCAAGCTGGAGGAAGGGTTTGAGAGAGTGTTCCCCCTACCAAAATGAGATTTTTTTAAGAATAGGAGCCTCTGGATAGCCAGAAATGAAACTCTCAGACTGTGACAGACATGTGTTGGCTTGGCGTGGGCCTATTTTCATATTTTGTTAGTCCGACTGCCTGCCGAGCTCTGTCTGATTGGAGGGCTTGACCTGACCGGTGAGGGGGGGAGGGTTCAGCCTGTTTTCCCCCGCTGGCGCCGCACTGCTGTCAGGTTGTCTTTCCGTCTGTTAACAAGATTAACCAAGAACTAATGAACGGATCATCAAATTTAGTGGAATGGTACGTAATAATTAAAGAAAGACACCTTTCAATTCACGTAAATTCAAGGTGTTTATTGGTAGAGCTGGCTTGACCCTAAACTTCAGTCTAGCTTTTATATACACTATGGCATGATGGAATAATAGTTATACATATAGACCTGAGCAAAATCTACCCGGATTTGAGGAGGGGAGCCGGCCTAGCCTAGGACCTAGTTTAGGCCTAACGCCCAGTAAAATATAGCTAGCAGTACAACCGAGGAGATGATTTACTGTAGTTTCTATGTGACGTAATAAAGCTGCAAAACATAGCCTCCGGCGATACAACTGTTTATTTGACAGCCTGGCACAATATTTTATTGACACAACCAAACAAAACCGAGTAGATGTTGTAGTCTTTATTTGATGTAAACACCTCATGAAACATGGCCGTGGAAGTACTCATTTTGGGTGGTTTTTGGCTGGTTTTTTTTTTCGTTTTCATCTATTATCCAGCCTAGAAATGTAGTCTATCGTGTTTGTGACATATAGAAACCCCAGTGCATGGAAGATGAGCACATTCTTGCCAGCGGTTTCAGAGGAAATAACTGTAGGTGAAGTTACGCGGAGGCGATTAGCAGATAGATTTTTCTGAGGAGTGACTGGTTTGAGTTGTTGCACGAATACAGGGCTTAAAGAAATGATACCTACTGTTTTACAATTTTCCTTATTAACAGCTAGCCTTTCCAGACCTTCAACTAACTCCTTTACAGAGAAGCCCTCACACCTTCTGTCCTTGCTCTGCATAGCCTTCTCACACATCTCAATTAGGTACTGAATTGTGCCTGTCAATCATATTTTTTATTTAAAAACTATTATATATATCAGAAAAAAGCAAATACTATTATATAAATGCAAAAACAAATGTGTGCTAAACTGTGTAGGTTCTGACATACCTATATTACATTAGCAGTACTTTACAACATTTTTGTCACTTAATTACTTGACCAAAAAAAAAACACAAAAAAAAACACTGTATTATTGTTGTTTTAGTCCAGTAAATATATCTTCTGACCCAGGAAAATTGTTAAGGGATCACCCTGAGTAACATACAAACTTAAACAAAATTGGACCACCTGAAACTGACTTATTTGCATAAAATAATTGAAAATGGTGTTAACACTTAAAATCCTGGCCCCTACCATGGTTCTAGAGAGTTTCAAGGACAAATATCGTAGTGATGATGATTTCATTCAGGGGGAGGGGTGGGATTGTGTGTGGTGGTCTAGTATCATAGGAATCCAGTGGTGTAACAGCTATGGTCTCACTGGCTAGAAGCGGTTTGGCGCAGAGGAAACGGTTTGATTTCCCAGCCTCGAGGCCGTGGTTTCAATCCCTCGCTGTGCATTTCGCTTGTGTCCTTGAGCAAGACACTTTATCTGCATTGCTTCTCTCCACCCAGGAGTATAAATGGGAACCTGGTGGGGTTACCTGCTCCTGCGCTGATTGTCAGCAGCAACACTTAGCACGTGGACCCAATCACCAGGGAAAAGAACTTCAGCGCTTCGTAACTGAAAAGAAAGGCGCTATACAAATAACAAGTAACACCTAAGGAGTGGGGCTTTTCCCCCCAGGGTAGAAGAAGCCTTCGCCAGGAGCCCCCGAGGTTTTTTGTTATGCTACTAAAGGAATCCCTCACCTGTGTCTTTCAGGTATGCCATTTCCGACTCTTCAATGATAGCCGCAATCACCATCATTGTCAGAGCCTTCAGGAATGGGCCGCATTCCACATACACCTGGATCTTTTCAACAACCTTTTCGTCACGGAAATAGTGCTTGAGTGTAACCGATTTACTCAGATTGTGCAATATACTCATGCACGCCTTACACATATAGTCCACGTTCTGCAGGAAAGAAAAACCTTAATAATTACAAGTATATTTCAATTAATTTTTTAAATAAAATACATAAGGAAACAACAAAGAATATGGAGTACAACAAAAATTTTTAATGTATAAAAAAATAGAAAAAAAAATTCAAATAAATATTGGAATTGTTGATTCACCTTAGACTTATCAAGCTTCTGTCGATACGCAGGTGTGTCCAATATACCAACACATAACTTAACCATGCCTGCATCTCCCAGAGTAGTAGCAAAATGCAAGCTGGCATCGCTAAAGTTCCACGAGTTGTTAAAGGCATAATATGCAGAAAACCAGACATCGTCATTCTTGAAGTAACCGGGTGTGGCAAGATCTTTGAGAATTTTCACAAACAGGTCTTGAAAGGAAAAAAAAGTGAAAGGAAGTGAGGGAAGTGAAACATAAAAAAAATATAATGAATTAATTTTAAAAAATACAAATCCTTTTACAGAGTAAAGCTGTATTTACATCGGATCTGGACCAAAATTTGGACGACGCTTTCATTGCGCTGAACACCAGCGTCCCTACTCTTAACACAATGATTAAATTTTCTAATCACTTAGGTAGGCGTTTCGACATGAAATTTGGGAATCGGTGCGAATGAACATTTCTGTGCATACATTAGAAATATTGTTGAAAGTGTCATTGGTAGTAGCAATGACATGGGTCTCAAGATGGGAGATCTGGTTTTAATGAGCTTCTTAACAAACCTTAAATTGATGGTACTCATTGCCAGCTTTTAGAGTTTAACTAGCAAATAATTATAAAGTCTGTAAAAAACATACAAGCATTCTAAATTTGCAGAAGTCTCCGAAAAATTGTTTCTGGCTCGTGGGAGTGCGGCACCGTCTTGTTTTCTTGGAAAGTCCCGTGGGTGACTTGGGACCCCTGCTTTTGAACGCCTAAGTTCTGCAGACTTCAAAGAAGTGACTACCAAATGGCACAAGGAAAGAACAAGAAAAAAAAAACTCTTTGCAACTTAATGTTAGTCTAGAGATTCTTATTACTACCTTTTCCAATGTAGTCATTCATTTAAATTATTTAATTTGCCCTTCCATTTTTGTTTATACAAACCTGCAGCTTTTCCTTCAATTAATGCTTCTCCAACTTCTTTTCTAAATACTTCAAAATCCCAATAGCAGTCACCAATAATCTTTAATTCATTCATGGCATCTTTGTTGTTGTAACTTTTCATCTTCTCCAACTTGCCCAGACTCTTCTGGACAACTTTTATTGCCTCCTTCTCTCCCATGATTACAAAGATAGTGACTGCCAACTAAAAAGGGAAGTCCAGTCTGTTAACAAGAAATGGGAACAATTGGAATAATAAGAATTGGAATAATAAGAATATGTTTATGATAATTATTTTCCTGAAGACAATTGAAGCAACTCAATCAAAACGTTGAGACTTTCTCAACTACAACAGTTCTTTTTAGAACCACCATGTGGTGTACCACAAACATCAACATACTGTATGTGCCCTGCAAACCTTCAAACAAGAACATATATAAATATGTTGTTATAAAGGGAGAGATTTTACTGAGATCACAGGTAACATTCCAATTGGTAAATCTTACACAGCTGTCTGCACTTGGATTTTTTGAGTCGGTAAGATTTACCATTAGAGAAATGGTAAAACTAAGCCTGCTGTGAAAATCAACTATTGGGGGCGATATCTGTGACACTGAGTATTATGTATGTTCGAATTGGCCTTTTCTGCTCGGTAAACCTGGTCAGTTTTAGTTGGCATAATCCACTCGGTTAAACTAACAGCTATCTAAGTTTTTGTGAGAGGAAAGTTTGCTGTTTGCACCTTGTACTACAGTAAGTACAGTAATTGTAAATCTAAGTGGGGTCTGGTTAGTTTTACCAAGAAATGTCCAGTGCGATTTGGACTTTAGTCTTAGTGCAATTCTCCACAATGATACAGTACACTAGTCATTGGAACGATGTCTATCGAGGGAATATCTTACTGCCTAAAATATATCAGTGTATTTTGCACTTGAACCTTCTTACTTTTGCAATAATTATTTATATAATAATGATTGTTCAGGCCCTGTCTCTTATACACATCTAGCAATGATATGTCAGTGATCTTGTCTCTGCAAAACTTTCTATTGAACATGTTACTTGCTTGATTTACACTTTTCTCCTTAACTCCAAGCAGCAGTGAGACATACTCTTGTTCTTCAGACAACTTTTGTGACAGAACATAAAACTCCGAAGTTGCTGAAAGTTCCAACAAACTCGGTTTATGATTACAGAAGCTACGTTTTCCTTTACGAAAGAAAGCCGGGGTGTAATTGTCTGTAATACCGATTTCTCGAGAAAAAGAACGGATTATTGCTATGTCTTGGTTGTTATTCGTTAAAGCATGCTTTGCATACAGAAGACTTTTGTGTCGGCTTCTTCTTGGTGGTTCTACGCCAGATTGTAGAACCCCAGGTTGCTGACTGCCAGATTTTCGATTTCTCTTTGCCAAAACACAGTTTGCCGAATGCCAGTTTGCTGAATCAAAAACTACGAATCCCAGTTTGTTGAAACCCAGTTTGCGCTGAAACCCACTTTGTGGAAAATAAAATGAAAGCCATAAAACATTAACTACAGCATAACATTCATGTTGGAACACTCTCTTATTATGTATTCGTATAAAAAATATCGGCTTATTAGTTAAATGATTCTTTTTCTTTTAATCTGTAAATCAATTAGCTATCAGCAAATAAAATTCAATTTAATAGGCCTCGCAGTTAAAACGTTTTATTAGCATACCTATGATAAATACATAAATTCATATTTAAAAAAATATGAATTTAAAAGGAAATAAACAAACTAATAATAATCTACAATATACACACATATCAATTGTGGCTCCAGAAATTTGTTGACAGGGGGTCTGACTCAAGGGGCCGACTAGAGCCTCGGTGGTCAGGGACCTGGCACAACAATCCTGATAGGGTTTGCATAGGGAGTATTTTAGAAGAATACGATGCTTATCCTTAATTTCATTTCATTTTATTTCTAATTTTAACTGATAACCATGCTTTCAAGTGTGTTTTTCTACAGCTTTGATGTCTTCGAATATTTTTCTTTTTAATTTGTACACAAATGAAGCTCCTTCCTTTCAAATGCACAGTATGCTGTACTTTTGTAACACAAAACAGAGATTTGGACTGGGTTTCGGAAAACAGAGTTTTGGGAAAATAGGATTTCATGATTTCAGTGAACTGGATTTGGCATTCTGGGTTTCGGCAAACTGAGTTTCTGCAAACTGGGATTCCGACAAACTGGTTGGATGCCTTCTTGAATATTGCTATCGGCAAGAATGCATCCTTGTCACTGAAAGAGATTTTGTATTAGTTCCAGATCTTCGTAGCAGCCAAGAAAAGAAGAGCCGAAAGTCGTCCTGCATGCAATGCATGCTTTAAGGAATTACAACCAATACATAAATATCAACCGTTCCATTCTGGAGACATCAATATTGCAGTCGTTGCTACTTTATATCTTATTTTATGACAGCGGAGAGAGAGTCATTCTAGACACTAACGCTGGCAAATACCGAAAGTTGTTCAAATTAAGTGACATTAACTTTCACCAGCGAAGAAAGCATCCCTTATTGGATCTCGTGCTTCTGTAGTCAAAGGAAAAGTTTTGTTGACACTTTCTGCAACTTTAAAGTTTTAGATGTTCTGTCACAAAAGATGTCTAAGGAACTTGAAGACTGTGGTATGGAGTTAAGGGGAAAAGTGCAAATCAAGCAAATATGTGAAATGTTCAAATGTTCAATAGAGGCAACAAGATCACAGACATATCATTGCTACCACCATGTTTGCAAGCAGACCCTTGAGCACTTGAGCAAATTTAATCGCTAAAATGGAAATTAAGCAGACGTAAATGATTTGGTCAATAAAAATAGTATTCACAACAGATGGAATGATCAAATGAAGCAAAAAAATAATGAGACAGTGATGCCCATGGACGTCCAAGAACTGTTTATAATAAAGACGAAGACTTTCAGATTGCAGTGTGCTAAAAATAATGAAAAACAACCGGATATTTGTAAGAAAGCTGGATTTTTTTAGGATTCTGGTGATATTTTCCATTCTTCTAAACAGAAAAGGACTAATATAAGGGGGAATTTTTACTTACATTTCCAAAAGTGAGTTAGCTTACCACCCTAAAATATGTTATTTTGGGTTTAAAAAGTCAACAGCAGTTATTACGTTAATGTTTTGTAAATTAACCAAATTTATTTAGGGTATTGAAGCTGCGCGCTGTTAAGCTGTTCTTTAATTTTGGCCGCCATTTTAAAAAGCGCCCTCAATTGCCTCTCGACATCTTCACATTAATAACTTTAGCTAATTATACTTTACTCCTATCATTACATATTCAAAAGTTGGTCAAACCTACCTCTTTTGTGCTTATTTTACCTATATATATGTAGTATATTGGATTTTAGCGGCCATTTTGAAAAAAGCGCCCTCACGCGAAAGTTCTCAGGTTACGTCCCTTTTACCTCACATATTCTGATTCCCCATAAAAAACTGGTCTAGGAAAACCATATGAGAATTTCTACCTCTCCAAGTGGCACCTATCTCAATTATAGCCTGGTCTATTTTTTTTTATTAAAAAGCAATGCTTAACATTTTAATGCTACTATGTAATGTTATCTCTAAAAATATAACTGGGATAAAATTAGCAATACCCACTAGGTGACTGTACTAAACACAGACCTTGCACATTATGAGATCGCTAAATAGATATTAAAATATGGAGGTATGTAAAAGGTCTTTGCTTAAAAGAGAAATATTGCAAATAATATCTTATTTATTGCAGAAAAACAATAGCAACTGACAGGACTACATTTTACTTTTTTACCAAAATAACTTAAATGTTAAGTTCCAATGGAAATATATATATATTAGGGCAAGGAAAAATGTTATTATATTTAAAAGTTACAGAACCATTTATGTAAATATACTTGCGGGGATCGTTTTCTGGCTAAGGGGGTTCGCTGGCAAAAGGGGGGTTCGCTGAAAAAGGGGGGTTCGCCTGAACCCCTAAAAACCCACCTGGCTACGGGGGTAAAAAAAAACAGTAAAAAATTGTGTTCTATTTACTTTTCTTCAGTACATTCTGTTAATAGTTCACCTGTCGATTCTATACAGTAGGCCTATTGTATTTAATAATTTCCCCTACGCTTCCGTATTATAGAAAAACAGATGGTACAATATCATGTGTTTCCTAATGTAAAAGGTGAATTGAATAATCCATATTCATATTTGTTCACTCGTAATGTGTTACTTCTAAATTATAGGTTTATTTTATGAGATTATCTTCCCTAATTTCTAATCTTTAATAAACTGTTTGAAGTTTCTGGTTCTGGTTTCTGGTTCTGTAACTTCCCCTTACATCAAAGTTTGTCTAAAAGGTGGTAGAATCCACAAGTGACAAATTCCCCTTAATGTTGTTTACACTATTTTTAATGTATTATATCTGGGGTTCTCAACTATATCACAATAGGGGCTATTGTTTATTGAATAAATTTGAAGGGCCTGGACAAGAAGTGTACATTGGCACGTACGGTAGCACCACCCGAGTGCAGCAGGTGCGAGCCATGGGAGGGTTTGGGAGGGAGATGTCTTTCTTCCCAGGTCGGCTAGACCTGAAACATCAAGCAAGTGACTGTGCGAGAAGCAAAAAGTGGATTTTTTGCTGTTTTTCTTTGCATAGTTCTTTGCATAGTTTTTCCAACTTGATTAAATAAATCGCTACAATTTGAGAGGCAATAGGTATAGTCGGCAAAACAGAATGTAAAATTATTAAGGTTAGAAATCTAGGCTCAAGCCTAACGGAAAATATTATTTTTTAGCTTGTTCTCGCGGGCTGCATAACACACAATCACGGGCCGGAGATGGCCCGCAGCCGCCAGTTGAAAACCCCTCTATTACAGTATATGGACATTCATTATTCAAATAAGTCTTAGAGAAGATAAATTCAACTTGACAACTTCAAATTCCGCAGTTACAGCCTGTGGTGAAAGCAAGTCCCTGGAAGCAACTGGCACCACCAAAATTTCAATTCTTGCAAAATTAGAGTGTGATAGGAACTGACGGATTTAATTAAGTAGCATGAAAGCAGTCCTCAAATAGTTGCATAGGCATATAATTAGCAGGCTTTTCATCCATTACTGTAGGTTGCTTGCAAGCCTGTAGGTAGGATTTTTGAATGGGAGGTGACCTGCGCTGGTGAGCCAAGCAAGTTTAGGTGAGGCTTTTTAGGGCTCGCAGCTGGGTCCAGAGGCCTAGAAGCTAAGACAAAGTAGGATTTTGAGAACGAAATTGGAATTGTGAAACCTGTAATTTGTGAATATTTTATTTAAATTTCCATTCATTTTGGCATTGTTAGGCCTTGGTATTCAAACTATGGGTCGCACCAAATGTTTTGCAGGGTCGACTGACATTTATTGTTGTCGGTGAATGGTAATAGAACTCGTCATGTCTTGAAACTGTATAAAATGCAAAGTATCGTTTCCTGAATCGGCATTTTTCACTATAGTTAAACTAGATATTTTTCTTCTATTATATTGACCTTGATTCTTATGTTTATGTCTCATAGAGGACCTCCACGTTAGGCCTACAGTATGTTGTCAGTAAATGGTAACTTGCCATGTCCTACTTTCTTTGTGCAAATGTAATTTATAATGGAATGTATTGTTTCCTGAATTGGGTTTTTCCCACGATGTGAAATTACATACTTTCCTTATACTGTATCATATCTTGATTCTTATGTTTGCTTCTCATGGAGGACTTCCAATCGATGGTTATCATCTAAATATTTAAATTATTAGCAGGCCTATCATCATTATCTAAATCGATTTTAACATGTTGTGTATGATAAAAATATGTTTAGGGGTTGTTCAACATTATCAAAACCTTCACAAGTGTACAACCAGAATGCTAGGAGGTAAACAAATTTGTACACTTTTACATATCATAAAAATGTTGATTCAAAATAACATGCAATTCACGTAAAATAATGGTAAAATTATAATGTAACCATGGATATAAATATAATATTCATTTTTAAGCAACCAAGTACATTTGCTTTAACTTTAAAAATGGAGAATGGCTTTGCAAGAAATCAACATTTTTTTTTTATCACTTTCAGAGGGAAGGGAGAGGGTACTGAAAAAGAGTACTGTTTGTACACTTGTGAAAATGTTGATAATGTGAATTTGGACTTGGAGGAACTCAGCATTTCCCAAAAAGTACACAAATACATAACTGGTCAAACCTTCATAGTAAAATTCTGGGACATAGTTGGAAGGATTCCTTGTAATAAACATACCATAGAGTGTGTTTCTATGGTGAAAAACATTGAGAAGTTACTGTACTGTCAAGGTGTTGTACAGTAGTAGAGTAGCCCTCTCTGGGGGCCCATTTAGACTCAGACTTAGCCCAGAAAGAACATGCGTTAAGCCACTGTTAAGGCTCAGTATTAAAGTGCTAGGTAGGGGCTTCCCCACCCCCCACAGAGCTCACAAGTATTATGCAACTGGGTCCTGTATATTTTAAAATGGTATGCCATACAGTAATTGGATTTTACAAGACAATGAAAAACAAGTCTCTGATATGATATGTGTACTGTAAAACAATATTTCAGCATCGGAAGTTTTTTCCAACGATACCGAGCACAACACCTTTCGGTGAGTTTGATTTTTTGACCTTTTGACCTTTAGTGTCACATTACTTTATTTATATCTATAATTCTGTAAATATGTATCATAGGATATACTGTATGTGTAATGGAGTTAAATGACCAGTGTATAATTCCCTTTCTACTGACACCAAACCTGATCATGTTTTTTCAGTGCCGGTTTTTGTCTCAGAGGTCAAAACAATTTTTCATTCATAGTGGAGTAAAATATTCTTTTAAGAACATTTTCCAGAAAAAAATAACGTGGCACGACTCTCCGTTAAAGGAGTTACTAAATTTCTTTTAAAACATGAGATCAAGAATTTAGCCTCAAAACAAATTTTTATTTTTGTTGGTTACGCACCACTGTCTAACAATTTGTGGAAAAGGAAAGGCCTATTCCTAGATTTCATCAGTCAGAGTCTTTTCTCACAGGGCCAGGACCAACTGTTACTGGTCATCCAATAACTGTAGCCCTGCATAGTTACCAACTTGAGAGATTTGAAATGCGTGACTACACCAGTTGGGGAGGGGGCATGGCCCCTCCGGGGTCCAGAGGCGGAGCCCCAGTGGGGTTCAAGGGGCCCCTGACGCTCCGACGATCTCAGCAAAACGACTTCAGTAAGTGTTTGGTGACAATAACGGGTAAGGTAAATAAACAAAAATATTCTTAATAAAGGCATGTCCTATTTGAGTTTCAACGTATATTACTTTTAATTTGAGCACCCGAAGGTACACAAACATTTTATTATACTTAAACAAACAAGAAATGAACAGCTATAGCCTACTTATCAATTTTTATTAACGCATCAGTGAAGAATTAAGTACTATATTCACAAAAATACTGTCTAATAACTCAAGTTACTTATACAGTCGAGTCCGCCAAAGTCGACTCTGTTTAAGTCGAAAATTCGCGTCAGTCGAATTTTTGAAAAAGTCCCAATTCTTTCCTATGTATTACTGTGTAAATTGTTTGTTTGATTCGAATTTTTATAAGTCGAATTCCGGCTATATCGACGGAATTTTCCGGTCCGGATAGGCCGATTTTAAAGTAATTTCAACCACGCAAGTCGAAGTTCCAAATTTAGTAGCGCACGTGGGAAAAATACACAGCCGTGGGAAAATACGAAGTTCAATCCTTGTTGTACGGCAACAAGTTAGCCATGTCAAACTAACATCTCAGACAGCGCGCTGTGGAACTTGGCTCACATGATCGTATGTTTTAAGTTGCAGTCTATTCTCACAATACAGACACCCCTCCGGACTGGCTCCAATGTTCAGTTTTTCGTCCAGTTTAGTTTGTAAAACTTGTACTGAACCCATTTCGAACAAGATTGTTGTAGTCAGGGCCTAGCTATTTAATTAATTTATCAAAGCCCTGGATTCTTTTGACTGCCTAGCCTACGCAAATTCAACACATACAGTACCTGTTGTTTTGCTGTACTGCTCAGCAAATTTAATTATTACCAATAAAACTGATGCGACTTTTATATTGTTTTTGCGTGCATTTCTTTAGGTCTGATTATTTTTTTCCTAGCACACATTCTTCTTTGGGGAAATGCCACTTGCTGGTCGGCAGTAGTTGTAAACAGAACAGGTCGCTCCCCCAAAAACTCTGCCTGCCCGCCAATTGGTCCATTTTCGTGGGGTGTTTTGCAGACTAGACATGTGCTTCGGCTATGATGACGTCAGATCGCCCAAAGTTTCATAGTGCGTGACAGTAACAAGCTCGGT
>NW_022702824.1:1162609-1170869 GCF_011630105.1 Anneissia japonica | reverse complement strand
CGATAATGATAATAATAATAATAATAATAATGATAATAATAATAATAATAATAATAATAGGCCTAATAATAATAATACCTGTAATAATAAAAATAAATTATTATTATTATTATTATTATTAGGCCTACTATTATTATCGTTATTATCATCATGAACGAAGGAATTAATAACCTGAACACATGCATCAAGGATCGAAAAAAAGGTCTATAATTATTATACATATTTTATATATTTCTGAATATTATAGTCAAAGTTTACCGGTCAAAAATGATGTTATTTTGCAATTTAGTACGGTATTGCTGGTCTATTAAGTCAAGCGTGTTTATTCAACTATAGGTCTATTTTAACCATGGAGGAATAATAACATTGACATGTCAAATGTCAAATCTCTGTCCATCCAGGCAGCCAGTCAACACACACAGCTGATAGCCTATACATACATCCTCACAATGTAGGGCTGTGGAAAAGCCAGGGAGAACTCTGGGTAGTCGCAGCTGAAAATTATAGTAATAAAGTAAATCACAGGGGTGGCGCAAGCGGGGGTGGGGGAGATGTGCCAGAAACACCATAATTCGTCGGGGAAAAATGTATAGGCTTATGTATTTTCTACAGTACCAAAAATCATAAGCTTTTAGAACACGTTAGCCTAAATTGTCATATTTTTCGGGGGCTTCGCCCCCATGAAACACTTTCGAGAGATTTTGAGCGACGCCCGACCACGCCCACTTTTTTCGTCGGGAAAATCTCCCCCTTCACACCCCCCAATCCCCAGTCGGCCAAATCCTGTCGCCACCACTGGTAAGTATTTAAATCATAGTATGCTGTGTGCTGAAATATAAACAATAGGTAACTAATAGCAGTGCTTAAATTTAGGATAGGATGATGTTATAAACTTATCAGACATAGCCCCAACAATGAAAAAGTTTCTTACAGTTGTGTGAAGAAAAATGTCTCTCTGGCGGGATTCTAGAATCTGTGACAGTACCTTGGTCTTTGTGATCTACAGGTATGATACTCGCTTTGTCAACGAGTGGTCACATGATCGAATCCCGCTAGAGTTTTTAGCACAATTTATCCATAGGTCGTCTGCTTCACTTAACGTCTTTTTCTTGTCATGTGACCACTTTTTAAATTTCATCCTGTCGTCGATATTCGTAACCGTTTACGCTAAACTTGCCAGCGAAACATTCGTTATGAGTTGTTAACATGTGAGTATTTTTTTTTACTCAGGTTCACTTTAGGAAAACAAGGCCATGATTTTTTTTTTCTATTTATAATAGGCTTAATCGAATTACCTTTTTTTTATGTAAATTTGAGATAAGCCATTATTTACATAAATATAGGTCTATGAATTTCATTATCATCACTTTAGATTTCTAAAGTACATTTGGGAATTCAGAATTAAGAGGGAAGTGTAGTACGTTGATATGCAATTGAGAGAAACACGTTAAAAGGCGCATTAGAAGCAAGGAGGAAGAAGTCGAGCCTTAACTAAGCATGCCAGACGTCACTGCGTTTTCACAATTCTGTCAGGGGTTTCTACTCCACCCCTTCCGATCTCCGAGCACCTCACGGATTTCGAACATTCCTCAAGTCTATAGTTACGGTATTGATTGAAACATTTTCTCTTAATGCGGTTGTACTGTAAGCTAATGAGCGTACAGAACTATATCCGACAGTAGAAAAACAAAACTTTTGAAACATAAGGTAGGTTTAAATTGTGACTATAATAAAAGCTTCGTATATAGGCAAAGCACTATAGGAGTTGTGTCTGTATTTTACGTAGGCCTATTTAAATTTTTGTTATAACCATGTTATGTGAACTTACCAGCAACTGTGATAATTTGTAACCTTCAACTAATCCATTTTATCATTACAATCATTACCGGTATATGATTGATATTTATCATAACTTTATCCTTATTCTTATCATCGCATTCATTACACACAACTTCATTATTACCATCAATAATAGTTACCGGAATATTTAACAAATAATAATGATACTTAATAATATGAGAATAATTTTATAGTAGCAATATTAATAATAATGGGCTCTAATAATAATAACAATAATAGTTAGTAGTAATAACAATAATAATAATAGTAGTAGTAGTAGTAGTAGTAGTAGTAGTAGTAGTAGTAGTAGTAGTGGTAGTAGTGGTAGTGTTAGTGGTAGTGGTAGTGTACTGTAGTAGTAGTACTGTAGAGTACCAGTAGCAACAGCGGAGCAGTGGTGGTAGCAGCAGCCGTAGCAGTAGCAGCAGCACTCTAGCAGTTTATAATTTTGTTAGATTCAAAGATTAAAGCACTTACAAGCAGGCCTTCATGTTTTCGTAATATTTTAATTATTTAAAGTCTATTTTGGTAATTAATCATCCAATGTTAAATTTCTTGCTATCAGTTTATGATTGCAGTTGGGCATTTGGCGCCAACTAAAGTCACAGTGCAGACGATACTGATAGAGCTCCATAATATTCAAAGGCAAACTGTATTTCTTTAATAAATGCATGAGTGATTGAAATTAGCTAATGTTCGATGCAAAACATTCGACCACACCCTAATTGATTGACTCAACGGGAAGTGCGTTCGTGGTTCAATTTAAACGAACGTATATGAACCATTACATGTGTCATTTTGAATTTTGTTTAAATCACACGGCGTGACTACAAAACATGACACTTTTTCGTCAAAATCTTTTGTCTGTCTTGTCCCAGGACTCATGAAGTAATGGCATGGAGGTTTAATCACATGAAACATCACATGTCTTCAGTTGGACATGCTGTGCATTGAGTGGAGTGGGGAGTGTAAATGATTCGGAGGGTGGGAGATAATCAGTTAACACCCTTATTGTACCAACATGCATGCTTTTGTAATGTGAATTTGCCTAGTAGGTTTGCATGGTTTAATATTAAAACTTTTAAATCCTCAGAAAATAAGTTGTTAACAACTCCTTCCCCATGGTGTGCTAATGTAGAGGTTAATTTAAATCATCTGAACTTTTCTTTTTTTTTTTGTTGCTCCCACTAACGAAAATTCCTGGGTCCGCCACTCTGAAATGGGGCATAGTTTGTAAATAAGACATAGTATATAAATCTTCCACGTCCAAACCCCCAACCCATCCCATTCACTTCCGACGCACCGCTAACTGGTGACGCTGGGGCTTCATTCTGTAGGCCTAACAGTTAAAGACCAGTGGTAGGAGCAGTGGCGGCGCCAGCGGGGGACTGGGGCCTTAATAAGTCCCCACCCCATTGGACAAGTCAAGCACCACACTCCCTCCCCTACCGGCCTAGCTCGTCGTGCAGTCGGACCAAAATACATTTTAAAATAGGCCTACACCAAGCCCAACAGATCTTTCACAATCGTAGAGTGCCATTTCCGGCCATCCAGAGGTCCCTATTTAAAAAAAAAAAGATCTCTTACTTGGGAGGGGGCCCTCCCAAACCCAGCAGACAATTAACATTTAAATATTCCTATATTATTCTTATTATTTGAATCATTGCTTTGCATAGAGACGAAGACGACACGTGGCAGATGGAAGGACGTAATGTAATCTATACCGTTGTTTAAAATAATAAAAACGAACATTGTCATTACGTACGTCAACGAGTTCTTACATTTCCTGCATTTAAAAGTGATACAGTATAGAAGGCATACAGTCAGTATCGTTTGTCTAATTAAGTTCAACTAAAATCTTGTCTTGACACTTTTCCTACAATGAACCTTTATGTTGTACCCTCCTGTAAAGTCAGAATACGTCAGTTACTTTAATGTCAGCGACTTAGTTTAATTTTGTTGATTAGTTCTTATATTGAAGTAGGAGGAACGCATCCAGTGGGTTACCAATCGTGTGAAGAATCATAACGCAAGTAGTTTTGACGGAGTCAGTAGTATGGAAAGTTAAAGTTCAATTGAGGGCGCTATTTAATAAATGCGAATGTATATACAATAATGTTGCTTAATTAAAAAATGTTTTTTTTTAAATGTCTGGAAATATCTTATGAAGTACGTCAAGTTTACTCAATAAAATAATTCAGTGCTGTCACTTAATTTCCTAAAACGTGACGATTTCTGAACATTTGATTGACACGATTATTGTAAGTAACGTGACAGTTGTAATTTTGATCATTGAGTTTTAATACCGTCCCTTTAATAAAACCCAATAATTTGATGAATCACCTGATGCTAAGTGGAAACATCGTGTACAAAGTACAACTTTATTCATTGTGATGCGCATAAGCTAAAACAAACAATCCTAGAGCAGCTAACCAAGTTGCCTACTGAAACTTCATACACTCGCTGTTGTGTCTAAAGTTAGCAGGCTTTTATATAACACTCAATGTTGAAGGAACCACCAAGGACAGTATAATTATTCGAGTACTCTAAAATCCAGCAAATATACGGAGCAGACGATTTTTATTCGCATATATAGCCTGGCTTTGTACGAAGGTGAGAATAACTGATTCCTGTAGGTTTAAGCCTAAGCCTTAAATTTAAACATTTTTAACAAAATTACAACGAGTGTTTTTTAAAGGAAATTAAATAACAAGAATGTAGTTTTACAAACGTACGTAACATATTATCGTACGTCTCCCAGCACTTGTGAAGGAAAAGAAATTGTTTAAACATAGATAATTAACTTTTAATTATTTTAATAGCAATGTAGCACAAGACTAACTGTACTAATTTGCTGCCTTTATTTTTATAATCATGTGCCACCTAATGCGAATAAAATAGGTGAGGGGAGGGGATTTTTATGGTTTTATGTCTGTTTAAATGGTTTCTATGTCTTTAGTATATTCGATGTACAGTGGCGGATTCAAGGAGGGAGCCGGCCCGGGCCCCCAAGGAAAAAACAGAAATTATAATCAAATGTTGGTCTGAAAGTGCCATTTCCAGCCATCTAGATGTACCGTAATCATAAATTTTCTTACCTCAGCGCCAACCATGGTAGGGCTGAGGTGGTCTTAACTCTCCTTCTGTGACTGTCCCTCTCTCGGCCTCCTTATTTTGAATTCCTGGATCCGCCACTGATGTATTTATATTGCTGTGTCATTCTAAAAGAGAGTTCGTAATTCGCTTTATTTTCATATTTTTCCTATCAGATTAATTGGAAGGTTTTGTAGGTGCAAAGAAAAGCAACAAACACCATGAATTCGATCACGGTATTGTCGATATTGATGTTACAGCTGGCAGTGAAAGGTAACACAATTAAAACTTACTTTAAAATAAATAATTTATTATATTTATCTGAAATGCAAAACAATGGTAGATTGTTTATTAGAAAATTAAACATAGGTCTATAAACAAAGCATTTACTGTGAGTAAGCGCTTCAGAGCCAGGGTCGTTTCCCCTAAATACTGTTTCGGGAGGGAAAGCGGGCTTTACCGTGGTGGAAAGATAAACGGCCAACACTTTTATATTAGCCGAGATGTTTTAAAATGTTACTTCCTTTTGGTAATACTGGTCTTATCGTATATCAGAATTTTGTGCTTTAGCCTAGACCATTTATAGTTGTTTTTATATGGAATAAGGGTGCTATTCTGCCCCACCATGACAAAAGGAAGCTAGTAATTGACATTTTTCAAAAACGAGTTTTTTCAGCCTGTCACTATCAAAGAACTAATAATTTGGAACATATTGATATATTTGAGTATGTTCAAATCCCACTAATTAACAAGTAATTAGCAACACATAAAGGAAATAAGAGACTAAAAATACAGTAGACTAAAAACCACCAGAAAAGGAAGCAGGGGACAAAATCAACATGCTCCATATTCCTTAATTACTCAAAGCAATGCAAACATCAGTTGCTTCCCTTTGTCATGGTGGGGCAGTATTGGTGTGACCCTCAATGAATAAGCTATAACGAAGGCGGTGCTAGGACAGCTTCAAAACCCCTCCCCCTTCCCCGGTTTTTCTAACAGGTCGGGGCTTCGACAGTGGCGGGTCTGGCGTCTGAAACCTGGGGGAGTGAGGGGCCCGAACAAAATGTTAGTAGGGGTGGGGGAAGTAGGGTCTATACGCTGCAATTGTCTATAGCTTGTGGATTCGCTACAAGAAGCGTGTCCAGCTTGCAGTGTCTTACTATTATATCACCCACCTCCCACCCACCCGTAGCGCCACCACTGGGTTTCACTGATCTCTCACTGTGTGCTTCGCTTTCCATTCCGTCGCCTATTTATTGATCAGTTTTCTGCAAGTATTCCAACAAATAATGCTCTAATAACCATGGGAAGTTGCCAATTATGGAATTATGGAAGGGAATCTGCTGCTAAAGGAATTAGCCATGCTGTTTGCAATTTTGCAGCCAGGTGTTCTTGCGATTTCATTAGCATAGGAGCGGTATGTCGTCAGAGCGGCGTATCAACTTATTTTTGCGACATAGCCCCTCCTCACTTAATAATCGAGCCACAACTTCACAACCGCCCCCCCCCCCTTATCACCACATCCCCCCACCACCTTCATGCCAAGACTCATACGCCATTGTTTGGTGCAAAAGTTGTTCAGATTGTCAAACCTTGAGGTCGGGAGTTCGACCCCTCGCCTGCTGAGTCCTTCGTGTGCTGATACTGCAACATTATAGAATTCTCCCCCAGGACCCGTCTTCTATAATTATGTGCTTGATCCAACGACATGAAAGTAATAATATCAAGCTAATAGCGGCCTTGTTAAAATAGATTAAAACTACTTACATTTATATTGCATTTTCCGGTCATTTGATTCATATCTATAGGCTATAGAATACATTTATGTAATTTCTTTTTTCATAATTGTCAGGAAATTTCAGTTTCAGATTAATTTGTCCAAGAAAAATACAAATTTGTATAGACATGATTTTAAATTAAAATCAATTTCAAGACCTCTCTTGAGGATAGGGCTTATAACAATCTTTGTCTATATCAGCCCTCTATTTTATCTATCTATCTATCTATCTATCTATCTATCTATCTATCTATCTATCTATCTATCTATCTATCTATCTATCTATCTATCTATCGATCTATCTATTTTTTATTATTCGCCCTATATTAGCACTAATATTGTTTAATCACTTTGAATGGCCCTTTTCGCTAAGCCCCGCCCCCTAGACATTGTTGCTAAGGTAACACGAATCGACAGTGTGTTGAATCATACGCAAACACTTGCGTTTTTGGGATCGCATTTGCGTTTGTTTAGACACGTATTCCTGGCCTCTTTTGATTGGTCAGTTGTTAAGTTGGATTGACAATCCGGAAAAGTCTTTTGGGATTTATGTCTTTATTTTTATCGCAGACATATTGTACTTATCATTTTGTTATTATAACAAAATATAGTCTGAGGCTTTTTTTTTTTTTTGAGCATCTGACGAGAATTGTGGCCTATCAAATGTTATAAAAAGGATTTATAGTATTATTTGTTATTATTATTATTAATTATCTTTTGGTAAGTGTTAATATTATTTTTTTTTTTTAATTTCGATTTTATTACGCATGGAACTACTTCAAGGTGGCCGTATACTGAATCACAATAATTGAACAATTTCCACACGTTTTGATCCAGTCGGTTAGCAAAGGAACCACACCCAAAACAGCTGTTAGACATTGAAATAATAGCCTTACAGAAAATGACCTACATTTTAATGTTTCATTCGAGAGTGTTTTTTTTTTCTGTATGTTCGTAGTGCGAGAATCGAACAGCTTGCAAGTCACTGCTCGTCTAATTGGAACCAAAACCATCAATTCCATAAATTCTAGACACCTGTTAAGCACCACACCCTTTAGTTTACTAATTCAATCCAAAACCGTATTGATTCAATATTATAATAAATGACTAACTAAAACCGTTTTATTTAAATTTGTATTCCTTTGAATAAACATACGCACTTGTCTCACAGCACACATGTCCCACAAACGCAGGCGTTAACGTACGTTTGCGCTGTCGTCTTTTTCAGCGATCTTAGTAGCAATGCCCAAGGGGCTGGCTTAGCGGAACGACTCATTACAAAATCTCAATGAACCAGGTTTGTGAAATTTATATTAGTTAAGTTAACGTTGATATTTCCAATCGGAGAATGTCTCAAAGTGATTATGTAATCATTTCTGTTAGTGAACACTTCCTTTTTCTGACTATGTTACATGGATTTACAAACATCATTCCTACTATTATATATACATAATTGTATATAGTAAAATCGAATAGAGGAAATATTGCAAAAGCTGGCACGGTATACAGTTGATTTATATGATTTATAAAGAGGTCATGGAGGAGAGACTC
>NW_022702824.1:1149346-1162541 GCF_011630105.1 Anneissia japonica | reverse complement strand
ATATATATATATATATGTATGTATATATGCCTAAAGATGGTCCGACAGGAAGTCAGATAATGATTCTGACGATTGGAGGAATGACCACAGATCCCCTCAAAATCCGACAATTTAGGAATTTGAAAAACTTATTTAATACATTTCAGAGTCTCAAATTAAGTTTACATAGACTTTTTCTCCCCCGACGAATTGTATTTTTTTCTCCTCGGTGCTGGTGTAGGGACGCAGCTTTCCCCGACGGAGGGGACCTGCTCCCATTGTCGCCACCACACTTTTATTTTTGTGTGTTGGACCTTGTTCATGAATTTAGACAATAATTCTAATCTTATGTAAGTAAAATTATCGATAGCCTATTATCATATTTTGTGGATGGCTAGACACATATATACATTCAATAATTAGATAAAATTAGGTTTTGGTCACGAGACATAATGCATCAACGAACCTGATCATACCATACTGTGGGCAATAATTCGTTAAGTCTACAATTCATAATGGAAGACCTAAAACAGATTATAGATCTAACGCTACATAAATCATAATTATTATCGAACCCATCTTTGTTAAAATATGTTACTATAGGCCTATGAGTAAAATAGTGCAGCGATACGTTTCCCTCTCAAACCAATTCCCCTCCCAATGGCATGGCAGTGGCGTATCTAGGGGTGCGCGGGGGTGGGGGCACGCCCCTCCAAAAATTTGTCGCCCATTCGCCCACCCCCGCCAAAAAAAAAAATCACGGTCAAGTAGTTACAAGTCAACAAAAATCATCTTATTTTGCGAATTAGCTCCCCTCAACTGATCATCGAGCCCCCCTCCCCATCAGGACCCCCATTTCAAGACTTCTAGATACGCGACTGGCATGATGACAAACAAGCTTTTATTCTACACAGATGGGGACAATTTTGTAATTTTGTTGCAGGTCTCTTTGATAAAACAGATGCGCATCCACCGCCCCACAAGTCATAATTATTATCGAAGCCATCTTTGTAAAATAGGTGCTGTTAGCTGATATTTTGAAACTATAATGAGTGAAATGATGCAGCGATACCTCCTCCTCACAAATTTCCCCTCCCCAGTACCATGACAAACAAGCTGTTTTATTAGTTTTACATATGGTAAACAACTTTGCAGGACTGTTTTGCATGCCTATTTACTATCTTTCTCAAAGTCTAATTAATGAATGTGTTTAATCATCAAGTGATTTTTTTTCAACATTGAAATGTACAAAAAAGAAAAGAAGTAATTTTTTGAGACATTTTGAGACTCAACGTTTCGATCTATTTGATCATTTTGAAGAATACTGATGAGAAAATCTCACCCATCCATATATATTTACAATACTTACAGAAGTATAACAAAAGTAAATAAAAACCGACTAATCACTTTAAAAGGAACACTTGATTAATTAGTTTAATCCAATATATAATTCTTTTGTTGGTGTCCCCCATCTTGTTCTTAAGTAATGACAATTTGCTTAAATAGGGAGGTGTATGATGGTCTTTGGACTCTAAATTGATAGCCTATGTCAATTCTTGATAACGGACCGATCTATTAGTGTTTAATTATTAACGATTAACATTATAACCGCCGGCAATTGATAATAACCTTTGTTCGATAATATGCTCAAACACAAGAGTAGAAGATACCTTATATTTTTCAATTAGTGATTAAAGTAGGCCTACTGCGTAATTATAGGCAAATGGACTTTTTAATGACAGGGTAGGGGTTAAAAATGGAATAAAAAGCTGTTGTAGGTTTATTGCACTATTAATAAAGGATTCTTTTGTACTGTGGAAAGTAGTTTGGCGCAGCGAGAGAACGGTTCGGGTTTCCCAACCTTGACGTCGGGAGTTCAATCCCTCATCCCTCGCGGTGCATTTCACTTGTGTCCTTGGGAAAGGCACTTTTGCTTCTCTCCACACAGGAGTATAAGTGGGTACCTGGTAGGTTTAAATGCCAAAATGCGCTGATGTAGCAAATGCAAGGTTGGAATACTACCCCAGGGAGCTTGGGTTTGTGTTCCATAGGTGTTTAATCCAATGACCGTGGTAATGATAATGTGAAGCGCATAGAGGGCTTAGCAATATGCGCTATATTTATTATTATCATTATTATTATGATTATTATTATTATTATTAATATTACTGCTGTCAAAGTAAAGCCAATGCGTTAGGTTTTTTTTCTCGATAACTCATAATCTGCGTCCTTCGCACAAGATTGAACAAAAGCCATGTGGGATTGACTCTAATTATAATTTTTTTATTATGAAAAATATAATCAATAATGAAAATAGCAGTTACAATTCGCTCTGTTGCCCGTGCTCTCAGATTATCACATGATGAGTAACCAATTGCCATTATTATGTCACCCGTTTGTTTGACAACACAAAATGTTATTATTATTATTATTATTATTATTATTATTAATATTATTATTATTATTATTATTATTATTATTATTATTATTATTATTATTACTGCTGTCAAAGTAAAGCCTATTCGCAACCAGTAAAGCTACTCAGGAGTAAAGGATAACATGGTTCCGATTAAGAAGTGAAAAGATCTTGTAGATTGTCAATGCGTTAGGTTTTTTTCTCGATAACTCATAATATGCGTCCCTCGCACAAGATTGAACAAAAGCCATGTGGGATGGACTCTAATTATAATTTCGTTATTATGAAAAATATAATCAATAATGAAAATAGCAGTTACAATTCGCTCTGTTGCCCGTGCTCTCAGATTATCACATGATGAGTAACCAATTGCCATTATTATGTCACCCGTTTGTTTGACAACACAACACTTGCCCATCTTGTCAATTAAAAGAATCAGTCATTGTCATCTCGATCCCGACATACTTGTCATCAAAAAACCCACGTTCCATTTTCAGGAAAAGAATTCGGTAATCTGTTCAATAATCCAGTTACTTATCAAACCAATTAAATTCAACAGCTGCTTAAACTACAGCCCCAGATTTCAACCGGGCTGTATTCTTCAAAATGAATGCCCTTCATTTTCCAGCAAAAAAATAGGGTGTGTCCGTCGGTCTGAAGCTTGTCATTAATGAATCATAACATCTTGGTACTTGTCTTGAATTTAATCACGTTTTGATTGATGTCACTGTGGAAGTTTCTTATGTTTCTAGGCTTACTGGCACCGGGATGGGGTGTATTGTCCTGTACAAGAAAAATCACTGGGTCATGAGATGATTTAGGCCAACTGATGTCCTCTCTTCAACATGCTCTATCTTGTTCCATTTCTCGCTTCAGACATTTCAATTATTGTTATTTCATATGTAACTGATTTTTTTTATTTCCATATCGCATAAAGAGCGAAGATTAAATTATTTATTAATAGATTATAAAAATACTGATAAGATTAATAATAATTGTTATTATATTGTATTATGATTGCATATTATTACAGTTGAACTTGCCTAAGTTGAATCCAAAAAATTCCATTTAAATATTGTTCGACTTAGATAAAATTCGACTTACAGATCGTTAATTAATGGAAAACACAACAATTTGGTATGTCAAATAAAATTGACTTGATGATTTAGGCCAACTGATGTCCTCTCTTTAACATGCTCTATCTTGTTACATTTCTCGCTTCAGACATTTCAATTATTGTTATTTCATATGTAACTGATTTTTTTTATTACCATATCGCATACAGAACGAAGATTAAATTATTTATTAATGTATTTATTAATAGATTATATAAATACTGCTAAGATTAATAATAATTGTTATTATATTGTATTATGATTGCATATTATTACAGTTGAACTTGCCTAAGTTGAATCCAAAAATGCCATTTAAATATTGTTCGACTTAGATAATATTTGACTTACAGATCGTTAATTAATGGAAAACACAACAATTTGGTATGTCAAATAAAATGGACTTAAAAATTATTCGAGTTAGGCAAAGTGGACTTAGGCAAGTTTAACTTATTTGTATTAAGCCTATTATTATAAATATTATTAATATAATTATTATTAATATTATTATTACTGTTATTTTATTATTGTTATTATATTATTAATGTTAGTGTAAGTATTATTATTAATAATATTTATTTAACATTATCGTACTAATCTTTATAACAATATTCATTGTCATTATTAATATTATTATTATTATTATTATTATTATTATTATTAGTTGCTGTTAACTTTGTTTTAAATTAATTTTCAAATTCTCAGCGGATTTTGAGTGACTTATGTACCTTACCATTTTTATAGGTGCATTTTCTGTAAGTTTAACCATCACCCCAGGATTTTCCACTGTAGAACCAGGTAGGAAAGTATTAAGATTACTATCATTATCATAAATCAATATCATCATCTTAATTATATTATATTATATTAAGCATAGGGCCTATCCTTTCAATTATATTTGTAATAAATGTAATTTTAATCTCTCTTTTTAGAGTGGTATAGCTTATGAAGTATTGCGATTATCATTGTTGTCCTTATCATTAATAATAATAATAATAATACTATCATTATTATTAGTATTATCATCTTTAATACTAATGTCAATTGTATCATATTTTATTATATTAAACATATTATATTTAATTTTCTATTATATTTGTAGTGAGTGTGATGTTAATCTCTCTTTTATGATATCTTATATGATACTTCGAGCTCCGCTTTTGCTGCATTTATATAATGTATATAATCATGGTGGAAAAACAATAAACTAAAATAATTCATTCTATCGTAGAGAAAGAAACTTTTTTTTTTTAATTACGCAGTTCAATTTTTTAATAATTCTTTAATATCCTAAATAATTTGCTGATATATCTTCTTTTTAACATTTTCAGTGACAACAGATGTACCACAAACAGTTCGACCAATTACTCCTCCCCCTCCACCCTCTCCACCACCGGCACCTCCGGCTTCTCTTTTCACATCTGTAAACGGCTCAACTGTTGCGCCACCAACGAGTATGACGCCTGTCAGAACAACGATCATTGCGCCGACAATAACTATCACTAGCCTGGTTCCAAATTCACCAAGTTCTGCGGCTCCATCAGTTTCCACGGTTACTAAACCCTCTCCAGTTGCTACAACCCCAGGAGGTGAGCTTCAAATCCGCTTATAGCAACTAAATTTCACTCTGTTTTGTATATGCGCGAAACATCACTAGTTCTTAACCGCACTACGTTTGAACGAAGATATCAATTAGGAAGCCCTCACCATAGAGCAGTTAAAACAGACATGTTATCTGAAGAAATACCATTAAAAATAATGTAATAAATATTAGGCCTATTTGAAAGGTAAATAATTTTTTTTTAATCTGACAAAGAATGTCAAATAAAACCCCTCATACAGGTGAACGTCATCCACTTGATCAAAGGCATTGGCAGTGAATCCGCTCACCAGTAGGTCTAGAACCTGAATTTATATGATAATGTAATTATGTAATTGGTGTTTCACACTGTTAGATGCAATAAAGGAATAAAAAAATATGTAATGTATTGTTAATGATGCACCAGAGAGCGCCTTTCGATCTGGAAGCTTTCGTAAACTTTTGCAAATTGCTTTCAACCAATATTCTAAAATCCTATTTTGAAATTAGTGCCGTGAGCGTACTTTTTCTATCATACTGATTGTGCGCTATATAAGTGTTCATATTATTATTATTATTATTATTATTATTATTATTATTATTATTATTATTATTATTATTATTATTATTAGGGTATTATTATTAATATTATTGTGAATTTGTGTGATCGTTTTAGATGGTGATGAATGTAAGAAAGGAAATGACTGCGAGCAAGTTTGTGTGAATACGCCTGACGGTCATGAATGTCAATGCTTGGAAGGATACATGCTGTGGAGGGACAAGACCAGCTGCCAAGGTCAGTTCATGTTCTAAACTATATCAAATAGATGCTTTATTTATTATTATTTACTTGGTATAATATGAAATCATCGTATTGTCATTGTTACATGTATTCCATTCCTTTAAAAGTAGGCATCCCGCTGTTGGATGGTAATTGAAATAAAATAAAATATATACAAACAGCAGCCAAGGCGTAAATGAATGCATTTACATAAAGCATATCAAAATATAAAAAAATATTACATACAAAATCTAAAAATTGCAATAAGAATTGACAAAATATTAAGAATACAAAAAAAGACATCGCATTGAAAATTACTAAATTTAATTAAAACACTTACAATTTCATTGACATCTAATCACGATACAATATGAAAATATGAAATTTGAATTAATATTCTAACATTACCTAATAAAAATATTAATCAAATTAGGAGCATAAAAATATTGCACATAAATAATAGACAGAAAAAATGTAATGTTTATGTGACGTATATTTTTGTCAAGATCATAGCACAATTTACTTTAATTTTAATAGGTTATAGGTATGAAATAAATATCTACGATTAAAGACAATCAGAAATTGCAAACAAAATAAATATATGATGTAAAATTTTATCAATTCTATTCTAGTAAAGAAGCGTCATTGCTAAACACATTTACTTTTCTTAAAGATTTACGTTTCTTGTATCATGCATATGTTTAAAATTGTTTAATTTTTACTGATATTCAGATAGTCCTATGTTAAAATACATTTCATTTTTAAAAGTACTTTCACTAGTCGAAACTTTATATATTTCAGATATTGATGAGTGTAATTCAATCTATAATGATTGCCCGGTGAACACAAAATGTGTTAATTCTGTCGGTACATACACTTGCGAATGCATTGAGGGGTATAAAAAGAACAATGACGGGGACTGTGTCGGTAGGATTTTTTACATTTATGTTTAATTATTATAGATGATCACAATAATATAATGATGAGGATGTTGTTGTTCTTGTTAATGAAGTTGATTACGATGATGAAGATTATGGTGATCATTATGGTTATGATGATGATGATGATGATCATAATGATAATAAAGATGATGATGACGATAATCAGGACGTGACGATGATGATAATGAATCTGATTATTATGTTGATGAATTAAATATCTACAATGATAATAATGATGATATTGGTAAAGATATTAATGATAACGATAATGTTGACAATGATTAAAAAAAATATGGACGATGATTACAATAATGATAATTATTATGTTGCTGTTGATTATGGTGGTTGTGATGATGATGATAATGATGATGAGATGACGATAATAATGACGATGATGGTGATGATAATGATGATGGTGGAGTTACTGATGATAATGATGATGAAAATGGTGATAAAGATGATGATGATGATGATGGTGATAATAATGATGATGATGATGATGATGATGCTGATGATGACAACAATGATGATGTTTGATGCTGATGACAATGTTGAAAAAATTATATTCTGCACATTTGATATATTCAAAACAAGCAATCATTTTTTAGATGTTGATGAATGTTCAGAAGTATCTAGACCATGTCCTTCAAATTCTGTTTGTGAAAATACTGAGGGTTCCTACATCTGTAATTGCGATGATGGTTATTTTCAGAATGGTGGCAGTTGTACAGGTATGTAAATGTGAAAATCATTCAAATTTTATTTTGTTAAATTAATAATTCATTTTAATTTTAATCATATTTAACTTATCCGTCCGTTTACTTTCACATTTAATTCTATATTATTTTAATCATTTATTTATTGATCCATTCGTTCCTTCATTTATTCAATCATTTATTAAATTTATTAGGTTATTCATTCTGTGTTTGATAATATATTCATTCATTTAGTAATTTGCGTTCGTTCGTTTATTCGTTAGTCGATCATTCATCCTTCGTTTCTTCTTTCATTCGTTAGTCATTTCGTTTGTTCGTTGATTCACTTTGTTCCGCCTATTCTTTTCATTCCTGATATCTCTTAATAGTTTTCTTGAGGTTTAATTTCTGTTTAATAATTTTAGGCCTCAATTTTCATTTGTTGAAGCGGACACCCAAATGTTACTGCCACATGGTCTCCCCCAATTAAAGACCATTTCTGGGACCCAGGTTTCCATAGTCTGTGTGGTTTGACGCAGCGGGAACGGTTTGGTTTCTCAACATCGAGGTCGGGGTTTCAAATTCTCACACATGTGCATTTCGCTTGTCTGCATTGCTTCTCTCCACGCAAGAGTATAAATGGGAACTTTTTAGGGGCCTGCCTGCTTGCTACCAGCAACATTGTCCCAATAACACTAGAAAAAAAATGCGCTTTATAACCTCTAGGATGATACACACTCAATTCTCATGAAGGCAAGACCTTAAGGAAGAGGCGCATTATAAATGCCTATAGTACCAGGTCTTTAGCAGCTTCGATCTCTAATTAGAATAATAAATTTAAAATACATTTGTTAATTTGGGACCACCGAAAAGCGGTCTTTAAGGCCCAATAACAAAATTATTGGTTTATTATCTTCGCGCGCGTATGCCTTTTATGGTAGGCCTATTGAAAAAAAATATATTAAAAAATAAAAATGTTTAGAAAAAAAATTAATTGGTTTTGTTTTGGAAAAAATATTATTTTTTTCATTTTATTAGTAAGATATTGTTTGTATTATCTTAGTCATGTTTTACTTTGAATATCAATGCTTCAGCAAACAAGGGTAATATTTAGCAATAAAAAATAAAAATGAAAGCCTCCCTCCTTCATCACTTTTCTAGCCTAGATAGGGAGATAAACTAATACTTGTTTTATAAGGCCAATTAGTGGTGGTCTTTAATTGGAGGCGTTTTTAACTGGAGGGAGACCATCTGTACTTACTTCAACATGCTCTATTAACAATAATTAATTCATTTTAAATCCATCCGCCTATTGTATTTATTTTGCCACCAATTATTAGAATTTTATAATCTAAAAAATAAATAAATAAATGAAACCAAATAATTTACTACCTCATTTTAATATTAATTTTATTTTTATTTTAAAAAATCCTTGTATTTATTGTTTAAAAATCATTTGGCGGTTGCGATCACATTGGTTGTGCAAATAAAATAAACTTACGTCAATAATGTACAGAAATTACAATATTTTGTTCTTAAGATATTGATTATTGTGAGATGGGAAACGACTGTGAGCAAATATGTAGAGATGGCACGTCATCCTTCACATGTGACTGTTACGCAGGATATACACTCAATTCTGACGGCAAGACTTGTAAAGGTTTGTTGAAGATGTACATTTGCAAGTGACAGAGGTACATCAGTGGCGGCACGATCGGAGAGTTAGGGGGTTCTTCCCCCCACCGCACCATCATCAGACAGGCCTGGACCCCCGTCATCAATGTGCCGATCCAAAGAACGTTATTTCAGCTGTCCATACCCAAAATAGTGGTCTAACATTTGTGTTCATACTAAGCCAGAAGACCTCTCCCATTAATAATCGCTACCAGTATTCTCGGTACCATACCGACCGTCAGAGGCTGTAGTCGGTGCCTTAGTTCGTACCGCGTGTCAGCGTTGATGGATCCCCTTTTCGGTAAATTTCTTTAGCCCCAATGGGTACATGGTGTTGTTGATTATAATAACACTGACAGTAATAATAGATGTAAAGTGCTACATTTCGGAGCCGGTGAAATAATATTGATAATGATAATATTTATTATGATAATAATGATAACTATACTACTACCAGTACTAGAAATAATAAATGGTGATAATGATAATAATTACAACAAAAATAACAATAGCTACTACTACAACAATTATTATTATTATTATTATTATTATTATTATTATTATTATTATTATTATTATTATTATTATTATTATTATTGTTATTATTATTATTATTATTATTAATCATATTATTATTAATTGATTAAATTATATTATTGATACTGATAGTATTAGTAATAATGATAATGAGAATAATAAGGATAGCAATAACGATAATATATTTTTTTACAAAATTTTGTAATAATTATTTTGGAAACCAATGATATTACTTGATATAATGACAAAGATGATGATGGTGATAATGTATTATTATTATTATTAATATTATTATTAATAATAATAATAATAATAATTATTATTATTATTATTATTTATGTTATTATTTTTATTATTACTATTATTATTATTATTATTATTATTATTATTACTATTATTATTATTATTATTATTATTATTTATTAGTATTATTATTCGTTTGAAGATGATGGAGAAGACTGTTCACTCACATGCATTAATGGGTATTGCGTAGCTGGACGCTTTGGAGACAGCTGCAGGTGTTCACCTGGCTATGAAATGAAGGATGATAACGGTACCATTTCGTGTGTAGGTAAGGAACTAAAAACAATAACACGAATTTTACCTAGAAATTTAAAAGTGACCAGCCATTATACACATTCCTTCTTTGGGACACGGCCCTTAAAACAACACTTTTTCGGCCACGAAACGAGGAAAATAACACTAAGACCAACCATGGACCAACATTTTTGGTTTTTGGACCCAAAGATGCGTCTCATGAACTACGGTAGTTCAAGAGGCATGTAGGTAGGCATGTTCAGTCTCTGACCAACCTCAATGTTCAAAAATGGTTTCGTGTTTGGTGATAATACGTTAAGAACTTGGGTCATCTTTTTACCATTTTCACGATAGTACAAAACATAGGCCAGCTACGTTAGGGGCTGAAGTAAACATGTCTCTTTATGAAAATGACAACCAAAAAGGTGTTTTTAACGTGAAAACAGACATCATTGTATTGTGCTCTTTTCTCCATACCATGATTGATGAAATTGTATAGAGAACTTTCAATGTTGATATATTTAGTAATCAATTTCAATCCCTCTATTCAATGTATTTATATGTTTTTTATTGCATGTGTATATATACTGTCTCTTATACACATCTAGAGGTTTTGGTTTGAATATTAGGATGGTCAGACTATGTGTGTTCTATGAAAACCACCTTTATTTTATTATTAAAAGATAATTTATTATCATTATCTATTTTTGCACACTATTTATGTGTTTTTATGTACATTTATTGAATTCTTATAAAGAATCAAGTTGTTTTCTTAGAAATAATGTGATTGAACGAATTAAAAAAAAGATTCTATTTAATCAATCTTAGTCAGTCAATCAATTAATCAGCCAATCCATCCATCAATCATTCAATTGTTTAATTAATCATCTGTCAATCATTTATCTATATTCATGTTTTATTGTTGTTATTTTTAACTGGCATTTTGTAGGAAGTTCACTGACATAGATATTTGTATTTGCCATTCTTATTGATTGATTTTTTATTGTACTTTGTATTATCTTTGTAAAAATAAATTTTAATTATTCAGCGCTTTTATCTTTTGTGTAAAGGCGCTATATAAATGCTTTTTTAGTAATAATGATGATGATTATGATGATAATAATAATAATAATAATAATAATAATAATAATAATAATAATAATAATAATAATAATAATAATAATAATAATAATAATAATAATAATAATAATAATAATAATAATAATAATAATACCACCTTTTCATTTTGGTTTTCTGATTGATATTCTTTTTGTAGACATCAATGAATGTATTCCTACCACGCTACCAGAAATTCCTTTCAGAAAATGTAAAAGTTTATGTGAAAATTTTGATGGATCTTATAAATGCAGTTGTTTCAATGGACAAATCCAAGCGCCAGATGAACGTACATGTATTGGTAAGTAAATGATAAAAACACCCATATTTGAAAATTGATGGACCTTTCCAGATGTCAATCAGTTAGTAACGAACCAATCAGAACGGGGCCACATTTACGCGTTTTCTCCATAAACATGTTTACGTTTTCGTCTTTAGGAACTTAGCATCAATATCTATTTTGTACCACTTAAATTAAAGGACCGATATATTTGTAAAAATACACACATTAATGGTAATATTAGTTTTCAAATAAAATTACCTAATTTTCTATACTGTAGAGCCCTTAGATACTTTTGCTCGGCCTAAATTTTCTGGATTTCGCAAAATAAAGTATTTCGCAGCCTCGTTTTTAGTTAACATGATCTTTTTTATTAGGCCTTTTTTTCTTAGAAATAGATTATTGCTATTCGTTGTAATAAACGTGTTTTATTGACTTTTTCTTATTACTGATTTTACTTCAAGAATTTTCGATCATTCCCAACGGTATGTACCGATATTTTATAATAATTCATTGCACTGTATATGTTTTAAATCTCTGCACGCGGCGTGTTTTTTTAACAAATAAATGAAATAAAATAACTGAATGCACATGTTTTCCTATCAGATATCGACGAATGCGCAGACGACGCGTTGAATGACTGCGCACCCCCATCGGAAGGCGGTAATTGTACTAATCTTGAAGGCGTGCGGAAATACACATGCTCTTGTATGCAAAATTACCAAGGCAACGGTAGAACATGTGAAGGTATGATTATTTATCACTTATTTTTTAATTTTTATCATCGATTTGTTATGGACAATAATGTAAAATAACTGATAATGAATATATCACGATGGCTTGCACAGAATACAGTACTAGAGTTATTTGGAGTTTGTTTCATATAAATTCGTTTTTTATTCTGATAAAACATTAAACAAAAATAGCGAATCACCATCTTTGAGGATGAGAGCTGCGCTACTATTGCGCAGGTATACGGTTAGAGCTGATACTTTATAGCAGATATAGCATGGTTTTGTCATGAGCAAAGTATTGCGCTGTGGGCAACAGTTGTCAACTAGGTAACAAATTTTCTTTGCGTCAACTTATTATTTTGCTAAACGTTTTGTTAATTTTCATATATATGCCTTTGTCTGTATTCATTTTGTATACAAAAGGAAAGAATTTCAATACACCTTGGTATTCTGCTGACAATAATGACATCGCAAATCACGAGAAACCTATTTATTATTTTTAGTCATGGATACATGTTCGAAAATTCCATGTGAAGGGGAGAACTTTATCTGTGAGAATTATCCTGGTGGCCGTAGGTGTCTCTGTGAGCCAGGTTTCTATATATCTGAAGATGGCATTGCCTGCAAAAAAGGTAAGTGGTTATTTAAAGCAGTTAATTGATCAATTATTCCTTCAATCAATCAATCAATCAATCAATCAATCAATCAATTAATCAACCAAATTAATTAATCACACAATAAGTTAATCAATTAGTCAATCGATCAATTAATATATCAATTAGGCCTACTTATTATTTGTCTCTTATACACATCT
>NW_022702824.1:1145551-1149193 GCF_011630105.1 Anneissia japonica | reverse complement strand
ATATAATATATCCTTTGAGATAGATATGCAGCATGGGTAATGTTAAGAAATACATTAATCTGACGTGGTGTGTATGTTAATGGTGCTAAAGCAGGCCGAAAAGCATTTTTATCGCGTTACTTCTTTACATAAGGAACTTGGAATGTAAGTACTAATAGATTTTTACCTCACCTTTTTCAGCTGAAAAAACATATGCCACAGTTCTTGTAATGAAAGGTCCACAGGATATATTCACGTACGATTTAGAAGATAAGGCAAGCGATGCTTACTTAGAGTTGGCTTCTGAAACTGAACAAAGTGTAAGTAAAACGATAATGACGATGATGTTGACGATGGCGGTGATGGTGGTGATGATGATGGTGATGATAATGATGATGATGATGATAATGATGATGATGATGATAATGATGATGATGGTGATGATAACGACGATGAGAATCATAAAGACGACGATGATGTTGGTGATGATGATAATGATGATTATGAAGATGAGGCTCATGAAGATGATAATGATGATGATGGCGACGGCGATGATAATGATGATGATGACGATGATGAGGATTATGATGACGATGGCGAAGGTGCTGATGATGATGATGATGTAGTATTGGTAGTAGTATGGGTAGGGAATGGTAAGTGTTGTAGTAAGTGGTAGTGGTAGGGGTAGTGGAAGCAGCTTTGCAAAAATATTTGGACAGTACTATATATTCCTCTACTAATTTCCGATGAAACTATTTTTATTGTTCTAACTTATTAAGTGGAGTCTTAACTTTTTTTTTTTTTCAATTCAATTCAACTATTTATTTCAAAATCACATATCCAGAGCAAGAAATACAATGACAATAGACAAAAAGAAATATCAGAGACAAAGACTATGCATTCAGGGGTAGGGATGTCACTTCCCCCGGGTCCAAATGCCCCGCATACCCCACCCTAACCATAAATAATTAATAGTAAAAGTAAAACAAATCAAATATTGAGTTTTTCAGGTTGTTTAGCACAGAGTTGTTTAGGCAATTATGTACACCATTTGTACTTATATTGCCTTGTTGATATTATATAGGGCCCATACTAAAAGATAATATGGTGCAGAATCCTTTAGGATGGGTTGAAATTTAAACAATGACGTCAGTATAGATTTTTTATAAATGGTTATATATATATATATTGATAATCATTGTTGATTATATTCTGGATATAAATCGTCGTCATGTTTGTTTTTTTTTTTTCAGTTGGATTATGAATTCAAGAAGAAGTATGGGAGTGCTTTTCTAAAGTGTACAGTGGAATCATTTGAGTAAGTTCATATTGATGGTTGGACGAGGGGTGAGATTAATTTGGTCAGTTATGTGTAATATTCATATTTATATTCATAATAATTCATAATTTTATTTCACTCAAAACGTAATGCGTCTAAGTAAAATAAAATTATAAATTATGAATATGAATATCGTGGAATGCACTCTCTCCACCCCTCCCACCCCCGGCTCTCTCTCTCTCTCTCACTCTCTCCCTCTCTCTCCAGGCCAGCATTTACCGAAGGTATAGGTTTTTGACAGGGTTCAGAGGGCCCGCTTGAGTGTTTATAAAAAATGTACATATTATGATGCATATTGCAGTATAAAATAAAGAAAATATAATTATCATACAAGGGCAAATTGTGATAGAATTGGTCTACTTTTTTATGTGTGGTCTGTTTTAATTCTTCGGAGGTTTTGCTGAATGTGGTAAGGAGTTTGCCAGCCCCCTAAAATCTCCTGGCCACCAGGGTTGGCGCCAGTGGGGGGCCGGGGGTCCAGCCCCCTCCCCTCCGTCGGGGAGAGCTGCCCCTCCCCCCGTCGGGGAAAAAAGCACAATTCGTTGGGGAGAAAAATTATGTGTATTTTCTACATATTAGTAGACTCTAAAATCGATTAAATAAGCCTTTGAAACCCCTAAATTGTCACATTTCTTCGGGGCCTTCTTCCCCTGGACCACTTTCGAAGCCTTTTAATCGAAGCTCGACCACGCCCACTTTGCTTTCGTCTGGGAAATCTAACCCTTCGTCGGGGGAGTCCCCCCCCCCACCGTCGGGGACTCTGTCTCTTACTCCCCCCCCCCTCGTCGGGCAAATCCTGACGCCACCCCTGCTGGCCACAGAGGCCTGAATGCGCTTATTCTAGTTGAATTGCATCATTTCGTATGAGTGTCGCTCAAAAATCACTGCTTAAAAATCTACTACAAAAAGATAAATGCTCTGTTGAGTTGAAGAAATAAATATACATTCCGCAGGAAACATTAATTATAATTAAGGAAATCGATCATTCGTTAACTTGGCATTCAGAATCCTTGTGAATTTAATAATTCTGTAGAGAAACACAGATAAGAACCTATCTGTTCCTGTATAGTGGACATTTATATTACATGATAGAAATTGAAGCGGATCTTTCCAGACAATCTTTTTTTTTTTCTATCAAATGGAACTTCCGCTAAGCCCCGCCCCTTGGATATTGTTGCTTAGATCCCACAAAATTGACTGCGGAAACGTACGTGTGTACGATTATGGGACAACCCATAATGTTTGAGAGGTGCACGTTTTACTGATTCTGTAAGGTCACTAATTTTTTTAATTTTTTTTTTTATAGATCTGGCAGTATTGTAGCAAACGTAGCAACATATTTTAATTCTGAGTTTAAAGGCGATGTAGCTGATGTCAACAAATTTTTACAGGATGAAGCCATTTATTGTAACAAAAACATCTGTTGTATTGGAACCATCTGTAACATTGATACTTCTAAATCAGTCGTCGAAGGTAAAACAACATTTTTTTTTAATTTTTTTTTTAAATTCTGTTTGGGATGATGTGACGTTTAATGTACCGGTCAACCCAGTGCATCATTGATGTACGGAGCGAAAGATGCAATGGGTTCTTTGAAGTGCACACGAGCCAAATGTGTACACAGGACCTCCATTTTAAGTCCTTATCCGAGAAGACTTGGTTCTATCAACCGAGCCCTGGACGAGGAGCGGTTGGAACAGCGCCAATGTAAGGTTGTAATAGTTAGCGGCGCCCCTACCTTATCGCCCGGCCACTCGACTCGCCCAATGCTGTTCCATCACAACATCTAAGCCGTCATTGAATGATTCTTTGAAAACCGTTGACACACACTGCTTTTGGTGTTGACCTAAGAGACAGAGATCCAAACGCAGTTTTTATATACCGTTATATATTCTTACATATAAGACAAAGCTTGAAAAGAGCAAATTACGATCGAAATAAACAGGGCAACGTGGTCTTATACGCGTAACACATACCGTACAGACTTTTTATTTTTAAATCATGTTCGGCTTATGTGCATGACAAAATCTAACGGTTAAACGGGTGGGGGGAGGGGGTGTCGTCTTATACGCGACATACCAAAAATCGTCCAAAATCTTCTCAAACTCGGGGATCGTCTTAAGCTAGTTTTAGATGTGTATAAGAGACAGGACGAGGGGTGAGATTAATTTGGTCAGTTATGTGTAATATGCATATTTATATTCATAATAATTCATAATTTAATTTCACTCAAAACGTAATGAGTCTGAGTAAAATAAAATTATAAATTATGAATATGAATATGAATATCATGGAATGCACTCTCTCTCTCTCCACCCCTCCCA
>NW_022702824.1:1134967-1144861 GCF_011630105.1 Anneissia japonica | reverse complement strand
TATACATATATATATATATATACGTTAACCTATATCTGTTTCGTTTCTGTATAGATCTAAATGAATGTGAGCGAGATGCAAATATATGCTCAGAAAAAGGCAACAGTTTCTGTGTGAACACATTTGGAAGCTACGATTGTCAATGTGAACCCAGTTTTAAGGACATTTCTGGAATATGTGCATGTAGGTATTTGTTGTGCAAATCTAAAAATTAAAAGTTTAATGTCACAGTTTTTGATTTCATTATATGCCTATCGAAGATAAATCAATTTAAGGTGGTGTCACGGCATAACGTGGCAATATGATCTTCTGTAAGGGACGTATACAGTGGCCTAACCCCCACTCTCGGGGGGCCCAGAATCATAGCCTGAACCCTGTGTTGGTTGGCTTTTTATCTGCTTGAATGGTCATGCCTTATAAAAATCTAAATAGAACGATTGATGGAGATTCAAATAGGCCTAGTCTTGAATGACGATACACAATTGACGATTTTTGTGTGTAAACAAAAGTGATTTATGGTTGAATAATCAATAGTTGAATACTCAAATGACATCTTTTCAATATATATATTTTGTTTTTAGTTGGGACGTTATCCTCACATAGGACACTTCGTGAGCGGACCCTATGACTCGTCGTTACGCCACTGGACATACAACATTTGAAAAAAAGCATTGATCTCTCGAGGCATTCATATTGCTTGATAATAAGGCCAAACAAAATAAATTGTTTGTTTGCCCTTCTTTTTTTAAAATGATAAAAAGGGGCGGGTGGAAATGGACAACAGACAACAACTTTAAACTAATTTGTGGGGCATGTGGCAAAAAATAAAGATAAAATAAAGATAAATTCACTCACATGTTTTTAATTTGTAAAGAACAATCTAAAAAAAAAAACTTTTTTCCGTCCCTTTTTTTCAGTGAGTTAGGGCGAGTGGAGGAGGGCAAACAAACATATTTGTTTTGCCCAAGGATACAGTACACGTACAGTACTGTAGTACCATTACAGGATCACGCATTACTGGATCAAAGCATCCACTAGTGCTAAGTGGCATCCTCTACCAACAGTAGAGCATTGACTCCATAAAATCGCTACGCTACCGCTACACTGTTTTCACTGCAACCGTTGCCCTGAACACAATCGCAAAATTTTCCCGATTCATTTATTCATTCTTTAATTCTTTATGCCACCCAAAATACACAAATATACAAAACAATAGAGCAAAATTTAAACAAAAAGTTTTTGTTTAACTCTCTGACTCTCAGACCAATCACTGTCGCCCAAAGCTAAGCTGTCGGCGATAGCGTGTAGCGATTTTATGGAAACCAGCTTAAGGCACATTCACACTGAATTCGAATTTTTGGATCGGAAAGCCTATACCGAAGCGATCAGAAAATGGAATCAGTGTATAAGAATAGGGACGTTGGCATTCAGCGCTTCGGAAAAGTGGTCCGACTTTCGGTTAGGATCCGATGTTAATGCAGCTTTCTTTATTAATATTGGGTTTTTTTCAGCTGTCTGTGACATTAAAGAATGTGAAAATGGAGCAACGTGTATTATATCAAATGAAGCAGAAATACCTGAGGCTTACTGCATGTGAGTCACATATGAATTATTAATAGACAAATACGTTTTAAAAGCATTGGTACAAATTAATTATTGTAATAGTTATAGCGTATCTAACACATATAAATAGTTATTATATACAATAGCTTATGTACTTACTTTTTACTTAATTTACGTTTTATTACAGGTGTCCACCTGGATATGAAGGGGAAAAGTGTGCTGAACGTTCTCGTATGTATTTGGTCATAGGTTATAAACATAATAACAATTAATAATAATAATAATAATAATAATAATAGTAATAATAAATAATTATAATAATAATAATGAAATATGATGATGATGATGATGATGATGATGATGATAATGAAGATGATCGATAATTACCATAATTTTAAAAAACGCCCATTATACACATTTTCGTTATAAAACGTCTGTTTATTTACTATTCTTTGCAAATGTTGGTAGGCCTATTTCAACACATTAATGCATTCTGTAAGGCTTTCTTCTATTTTTTATTTACTTTTTTTTAGATTTATTTAAGGTGGCTGTTAGCGTTGGTACTACATTCATCATCCTTAGTTGTCTACTATTCGTAACAAGTGTTTTACTGGCTTGCTTAAACCAACGAAGGTAACCAGAATAATTATTCTAAACACCCACTGAATTATAACTAACAACAAGATATAAAAAAATAATATTTAATGAGGAAAAGTACCGGTAACAAAGAAAAATGATGATGATGATGTTCATGATAATGAAGATGATGATGATTATTATTATGATTGCAATGAGGAGGAGGAGTAGTAGAAGGATGATGTCGACGACAATGTGATGATGATAATGATATTGATGTTGATGATTATGTCGGTGACGACGGTGTCATGAAAATGTCATGATGTCATGATTATGATTATGGTCATAAGAATTATGACGATCCTGATGATTAATGTTTAAATTTCCTTTGTTTTTATGCTTTTTATATGATAGTAAAACGTACCCTGATGAAGACCAATCGATAGATGGAGGCTGGGATGAGTCAAAGGGCAAGGATCATGAAGACAGGGAAAAGCCAAACGGAGGTCACACAAGCACAGAAAAAGGCCTACAGGTATGGCGTTTCTGATAGTTAATATTAGGTACAATGGTATTGTTTATCAGGCCTTGTGGGTCAGAGGCGGCGCTAGCGGGGGCAGGAGGCAAAGGACCCCCCAATCGGGGACCTCTTGACCCCCCCGCTTAGATCCCCTGAAGGGGAATTTCCAACAAGGTCGTAGGAGAAAAATTAAATCTCGGGCGACGAAAGTGCAATTTAAGCATGCCTAAGCTGTCAAATTTTAGGGATTAAAAACTGATAGCGCTAGCAGTGTGCTAGCGAGGTATTTGTATACTATTGCGATCGTACAAGGGGCTGCAGTACCTCCCGACAGGATAAGAATTCCATCTTCAACACAGTATTTTATTATTTTTTAATAAAAAATTTCCCCTACAGATTTCATTTTCCCCGACGGGGGAGCATGCTTCTTCGACCGGGGTAGGGGGGGGGGTGAACCCCCTTGTCGGGGAGCTTGGACCAGTCGGAATTCCTGGCGTCGCCCCTGTTGTGGGTTTGTTTTTGATTCTGGTGGGTGAAGTCGACCTCCAATGCTGGACTCCAAAAGTGAAGGCGTCTAAAACTCTTCTTCCTGGGTCACCATGAAACCCGTGGCAATATAATTGATCCCACAAGTACTTATTTGCATTACTCTAGGTTATATTGGCAAAATGTTTATTTTATTTCTGTAATAGTAATGGCACTTCTAATAAATATTTGATTTCTTTTTGTTTTTTATAGTATGTGGCGGTCCAAAAGGAAGGGCCGAACGGTACAGCGCTATCTACTCTCAACAACCAACCGAGTGGATCCACCACTAAAATCCAAGTTGAACCAAATTCCTACTTTTAGCAATCTCCACCGCTGATGTTAAAATTAATACATGTAGGCCTATATTAATTACGGTAGCAATAATTTTATGTGAGAATTCCTTCAATAACAATTTTATAGCTTCATGTTATATTAAGATAAATACTGACATTCTGTAAGTAATCGCGTCAATTTCGAGGCAATATTGTAATGTAATTTTATTAAACAATAAAGTGGAATGTAAATAATGAATTCAAAATGCAAAGCAGTTACTTAGATTTAGTCTTTGTTTTGTTTGTGTATGTACTGTTAAACATCATTGGTTCACAGATACAGTCTATTAGGTGAATTTCTATAAACAATCATCATCATCATAATCATCATAAATTTTGTGACATACATTCTTATAAGAATGTTCTGTGTTTTACTGGCCTTCTCCCACCTATCTATGGAACGCCCATTCGTAGATAGGCCACGTAGTCCCTACTAGAATTCGATTCGTCATTACGTACCTCTAGCAGAGCTATCGGCACAATTTAAAAAAAACAAAAAAGGCTCCCAGAAGGAGCGTGTGTCTACTGCATTAATTTTTTATTTATTTATTTATTTTTTATTTATTTATTTATTTTTTTTTTTGCTACTGTAGTGACTTTTTAGCGAACTTTCTAGGACAGGTCTTATCTAGCATTCTGTGTTGTTCTTACTGCAAATTGATAACTTACTGTAGGACAGGTCTTAATTATCTGGCATCACATTTCGTAGACTTGCTTTTTATTTTTATCTTCAGCTCATGACTCATCCCATCATTCCTCCATACCGGATTTATTCTCATAACCTCTACTGGATTTACCACTTTAGGGTTATAACTGCAAGACGACAACATAGTGTCTACTCCATCCCCGGTGGGGTGGGGGGCAGTAGACACAAAAATCATTGGTTCATAAAACCATTAGGTTAGAATTACACATATTGTAATTACGTCAATCTGCATTGTAATCATCAATAATTATCCGTCATCTGATATTCTAAGGATTAAAAATTGAAAGATGGCACGATAAAGATGGCGAAAATGGGAGTCGTGAAACTGCCTAAGGGAAGACTGACTACTGAACTCAGCCACCACTTACAACAGGGGGTTGGGGTCTGAGTTAAGTTAAGAGGACACCAAAGAGCCAAATGGGGTTTCGAGGCTTAAAAAACGTACGGTACATCTTACAGTTAAATATACTGTAGATATATATTGTAACTGTTCTACAAAAGCAATTCAAATCAAATCTAATATACTTTTATTCTCCATACAATAAAGTAGTACAAAATACAATAAGAATGCAAAAGCAATTGAAACAAATACATGGAAGGAGGCTACGGTAAGTTCAACAAGAGCTTTAAGACGTAGTTGGAAAAATGACCGGTACCAACTAATAGAATAGTTGAAATGATATACCAGTAAAATTAAAATAATTCCAATCCAGCTTGTATTCGTTTATTTATTAAAAAAACACAAAACCACAAGACCAAACACATTATTCAATAGACTCAAATATAAATGAAAGGATGAGAAGGAAAAAAATAATTAATTGCCATAACAGAGACCAAAGACTTCATAGGGTGATATTTAAAACTATTCAATGTGAATTTATTTTTAAGTCATAAGAAACATTCGCCCAGCATAATTTCGGACCCCAAAAAAGAACTGGAAAACGCAATTATTTAATGTGAAGGAAGTAGGTTGAATCATCCACTGGGTACAAAGGACAGGATTTGTAGTGTTCATTGATTATTTGCGTAGGGGGTTTACTGGACAAAAGGGGGCGCCGCTTTGTGAAAAGAGAGGTTTAATTACTAGAACCCCTAAACCCCCTAGTAACGGGCCTGTTACATGCCAGAGGTGTAAACTGTTAACACAACGTTGTGCAGCAGCGTTTCCATTATACATAGATTTATGGTTTTCACAAAAGACGTTTTTGCAGCTGGGTAAACTCTGTAGGCATACTCTGCCAGAATGAAAAAAGATCCACTTATCTTTTTAGAGAGTATCAATCTTCGAAAAAGTCTAGGCCTCATTATAACAATTTGCAAAAAGATAAAAATATACTGCTGATGGCTTAAATTTTGTATTTGCCGCCCTCTACCTTATAAAACAGTCACCTGCCATCATCCTCTGCTACTGTTTTTATTCTGAAAGCCTTGCTAAAATAATTTGTGTATCGGCTTGATCTTTCAAGGTACAGTATAATATATAGTATAGAAAATATAACCAAATGTACGCGCATAATTTTAAGTACCTGGTCTTAAACTTCCCAGTCTAATAAGGTAGTCATGTGCTAAAAATCCTAGGCCTAGACACGCATTCGGTTAAGGGAATTGTTGTTTACCTCTGACGAGTGAAATGCCGAGGGCGAGGCGTACTACTTTGGACACGCCTCCTTTCCCCCTTTTTTTTTTGCCTACGATAGAGGACTGGCGGTAGGAGACCTACGGATTAAGCTACTCACTAGGTTGCAGGTAGCAGCAATAATGACGAGATCTTTGAAATTGCTAATACTTTAATCTAGATAAAGCTGGGCGGCCCATGGGAAGCAGGTCAACTCGACCCCAAGGCTAAAGTCAACTCGGCCCCAAATCAACACGGCCCCGGCATGTCAACAACTGGGCCCCAAGTCAACTCGGCCCAATATATTGTACTGTCTTGTACACTAGACTTTTCACTACTGGAAACTACAAGAAAAAGAACATTGTTTTTGAAAACTACATACTGTAAAATTATATTCAAACTAATTAAAATTTCTGAAAGAATAACAAAAAATATTGTAAAACTTAAATAAGATAAAAAACAAAACAAAAAAGTATTTAATGCCTATGTATAGTCAAGCATTGTAAAAAAAAGACAAAATAAATACAATTCATACTAAAACTCCAAAAAAAGCTCTTTAAAAATAGAGAACCCATGGTGTTCCATACTGCAGCTGTTATGCACTTGTCAATTTTAGATCCTGGCTAGACCTAGCTAATCATATTCCAATGCACATAAGTGTAGTACGACATCGTTCGCTTGTTACACACTACTCACTTGCTCACCGTGGGTAGGATAAACTTACTATACTAGCCTAAGCAATGGCAGAAAAATTATGTCACACACATTCTGGCACTTCATTGGGTGATGGTGACATAATGCCATTTACCTTACCTTTAGCAAACCGAAGTAAGTAGACATACATTACGGTACTGTATCCCCATTACTCTAAAAGGTTTTTTCTTGCGTGGATTATACCTCAAAAACCAGCTCAATATTACGCAGAAAATAGGTGCGCAGAATCGTAATTTCTGCATAATACAATTGTTTTTGTACAATTAATAAGATTAGGCCAAAACCTAATTTTCTGCAAAATATGCATGGAAATCAGCCCTTGTTTATTTCTATACCAAATTTTTGCGCGGAGGATATATTCCCAGCACAGGCTTTACCTTACAGTCCCACCATATCCGTAACCACAACATATAAAAATATTCAGGAACTTCGCACATCAACCGTCTGCGCACCTGTTTTCCCATGAAATTGAACTATACAGTGTGGGCGCATCAATATGTAGCGTTACTAGTGTGTCAGTAATTTGGATAGCTGATAGAGCTACTGCAGGCCCGGTCATGATGTAATGAAAATGTTTTTTATATATATTTACAATACAAATATGTATAAAATTATTTAAAATATTTCCCTTCATAAAGATCAGTGGAATCAATGGCAGGCACCACTTCCTTGGTGGTTCCTATCGTGTTATGGGGTCCCACCGCCCCAACACATTGCGTATCCTGTGTCATGGTAACTGCTGATCAACGTACAATAGTGACTGGTTGCCATGATGGCCAGATTGTCATGTGGGATTTAGACGAAAATTTACAGGTAAGAAATTGTACAAAACTTAACAATTTCAAGATGGTACTTTGTAATAGTTACAGTGGAGTTGATTTTAATCTTTGTTTTTGTTTTTCAAAATCCTTCAATGACAGGTTTGTGAACCCAGGAGATTAGAATGTAAACTTGTTTGCCAGGGTGAGGAGGGAAGGGGGGAATGGATGGAAGACTTTTGCTATTATCTTTGGCTATTTTGTCTGTCTCAGGCTGTGGTGGATTTTCATTTTATATATTTTTTAATGTTGCTTTGTATTGTTTGTTGTTAGCCCAAACTATTGTAATATTTACAGTAAGAAAATAATTAAAATAAATGTTTAAACACCAATCTATTTAGCTCTTCTCCACTTTTTTAAAATCAGTTAAATGTATTTTTAGTTCTTTAAGAGAGCCCCTTATTTGGAATGGTACCCTTTTGGAATGCTCTTCAAATATAAAATACATTTTGAAAATTTTGTTGTCACTAGCAGAAAAAAAATGTTAACAATTTGTAAAATAGTTCAACAAAATTCTATAGTTTCCCAAGAAAATGTAATAATAGTTTTTGTTTCAATGTTTCATAGTTGTCACCTCGTAATATATTATTCGGGCATTCAGCCTCTATAACGTGTCTGACGAAGGCAAATAACTCGTGGGACAACTGTACGATAATTAGTGCTGCTGAAAATGGGTAAGTGAAAGATGAAAAAATTAATAAAATTTATCTGTTATTCTTGGATTTTATACTGTGTACCCTTGGTGAGAATTTTACCTCAGAAAAGGTGGTCATGTATTCATCGCTGTGTATCCGTCTGTCTGTTAGCAACATTACGCAAAAACTAATGAATGGATCATCATAAAATTTATTTAAATGGTACATAATAATCGAAGAAAGTGACCATTCCATATTCGGAATAGAGGGTCAAAGGCCAAGGTCTTTGTTTTTTTTTTTATTTACCCCCGAGCATAAAAGAAAATATTGGAATCACCCCTTGTATTCAGACCCAGGCTGGAGGTATGCTGTAGCACTTAAAATTAAAATTATGTGCCTGAATACAACGGGCGATTCCATTATTTTCTTGAGAGTATGCTGCAGTTTCACACATCATCAGGGAGGATCTTGGACTTTACTAACGGGGCAGGGGAGGTGGTAGGAGCACACTATTTTCGGAATAGATAAGCGAGTAGCACTTGTTTCAGTACATAGTTTGATATACATTGAAATTTTAAAATTTAGTGGCAAAACAGGAGTGGGGGCATCCCCCCCCCCCCACTGGATCTGCACCTGATCATACACGACCTGGTATTCAGGCACAGGGTGTAGGTAGTCTCTCTATAGTGAGACTGCTCGAGTATTAAAAATGTTTGTATTGCTATAATTTTAGATTCTATAAAACATAGGTTATTAAGGCTTGTTACAAACTTTGCTATAGCATCTTTGAACCAAGTACTGTAGCAGCCAGCTTAGTTTATTTACATTGAGAATGGAAGCACAGATTTCAGCTTAGATTTCTAGTATTGTTTATTTGTTTGTTATTTTACCGATAAGTTTTACTATACAGTATTTAAAGAGGTCCCACTCCTCCCATACTATGCAGTAGTAGTGGGCGTTTCCCCCATATTTTTTCAATTTATATATATATTTGAGTTCAGTGATTCTATTTTATAGTTTTTGTTTAGTAAATTTTAAAATCTGCATTTAAATTTAAAAAAAACTAAAAGTAATCATAATTAATGTTTTCGAAAATATTTGCTACTATTCCAATGCTCATAATATCAATGGATAATTCTTGTAATTGGAATTATTGAAATAAAATATCTTACTTTACTTCCAAGCTATCATTACTGTCTCAGGATCTTCAGGGAAACTGATGTATTTGCATAGATCCACTTGTCACATGATCATTCAAGCATGCACTAGAATTTGAATGATCATGTGACAACACCAGTATTGCCGGTAGCTCATATCCACGGTCAAGATTGCAGGTGGGGTGCCTGGTCCAAATTTCCATAAACTCTCATATTTTCCTTGGTGAATACCTTTCTTCTCCGGGAATAACTGACATGTTGTTGTGATTAATTTTGTGGTTCGTTACTTTGATGTGTTCTCCTAACAGCAGTAAGTGTTTTACCTCCAGTTTTCACATGTTCAGAAAATCTTGGTTCCAGTGACCTGGCAGTTTCACCCACATATTTTTCTTCACATGAATAGTCAATCTGATAAATGGCGTCACTTGTTTTGTGTCGAGGATTAGGACATTATAATTAATGTTGGTTTTTTTTTTAAGAAAGTTGTTATTATTTAAATGACTCTTCATTTTGGTTTCTGTTCTTGTTTTCAACAGTGAGGTATGTCTTTGGGATGTAAATGATGGACGATGTATAGAACATTCAAAGCAACATCAAGTCTGTCTCTTATACACATCTAGATGTGTATAAGAGACAGCTATTTATGAATGTCAAACATCCGTGGTTGAGCCGTAAACTTGGTTTAAAAAAAATTCATATGACCAATACAGGGTTTCCCCATGCTGTCTCT
>NW_022702824.1:1132640-1134883 GCF_011630105.1 Anneissia japonica | reverse complement strand
CAAGTACGCTTGTTGTTAAAACTTGCACCATTAATTAATTTACATATGATGATCAGATGTTCCAAATATCAGCTTGGTGTCTTTATCCCTTCATGTTTAAAAAGCGATTTGAAAAGGGGTATATTTTTCAATTTGCGACAGTATCAGTGCATAAATGTGATAAAATTAATTTTTGAATAACGATAATATTAAAAATAATCTGCCTAGACCCTTGAAACTTATAATTCTAAAACAACTTTATGTGCTTATTTTAGGCATGCAGTTCGTTAAGGGATATAGTATTTCATTAGTAAGATATGTTCCCCCAAAAATGGCCCAAGTGCAAGAATTGCGCAATAAAATTGTATTTACTGTTGATTTCAAATGAGCATAATATTATCCGTGTACTGTCTAGAGCCGTGAAACCTTTTATTCTAGGACAACTTTTTGTGTTGATTTCAGTTATGCAGTCTGTTAAATGAATAAATTGTTTAATTAGTAAGATATTATGCCCCAAAAATGGCCCAAGTGCAAGAATTGCGCAATAAAATTGTGTTATGATTGATTTCAAATGAGCATAATATTATCTGTGAACGGTCTAGAGCCATGAAACCTTTCATTCTAAGACAACTTTTTGTGCTGATTGCAGTTATACAGTTTGTTAAAGGGATAAATTGTTTAATTAGTAAGATATTTTGCCCCAAAAATAGCCCAAGCGCAAAATTGCACTATAACATTGTGCGACTATTTTGATATTTAAAATGAGTATAGCATTAACAGTGTACAGTTCAGAACCATGTAACCTTAAATTCTAGTACATATTTGTACACTTATTTAATTCATGCAGTTTGTTAAGGGATACAGTCTTTTATCTTACTAACTAATAGTTAGTAAGATAGTTTGGCCCAAAATGGCCCAAGTGCAACAATCGAGCAATAACATTGTGTGACATTGAATTTAAATGAGCATAAATTTTACATTGTACTGTCTAGAGCCATGAAACTTTTACTTCAAAAACAACCTTTTGTGCTTATTTCAGTCATGCACTCTGGTGGTAAGGGACACAATGTTTAATTATTAAGATATTGGGCCCCCAAAAGTGGCTCTTGTGCGAGAATGGTGAAAAGCACTGTTATTTCACAATTCTGGGGTCGGTACAATATCTTACTAATTAAAGACTGTGTTCCTTACCAGATTACGTGACTGAAATAAGCACAAAAGTTTTTCTAGAATTGTAAAGGTTTTATGGCTATAGGCAGTAGTACACTGATAATATTGTGCTCATATTTAAAATATATGTTACTATGTAATTCTTGCACTTGAGCCATTTTTTGGTGCAAAATATCATACTAACTAACCACTCTGTCCCTTAACAGACGTCATGAATTAAATAAGCATACAAATGTGTATTAGAATATAGGTTTCATGGTTCTAAACAGAACACTGTTAATGTTATGCTCATTTGAAATATATCAATATATAGTCGCACAATGTTTAATTGCGCAATTTTAGCACTTGGGCCATTTTTGAGGCAAAATATCTTACTAATTAAACAATGCATCCCTTTAACAGACTGCATACCTGAAATCAGCACAAAAAGTTGTCCTAGAATGGAAGGGTTTCATGGCTGTCTAGACAGTATATGGATAATATCATGCTCATTTGAAATCAATAATATAGTAAACACAATTTTATTGCACAATCTTGCACTTGGGCCATTTTTGGGGCAAAATATCTTACTAATTAAACAATTTATCCCTTTAACAAACTGCATAACTGCAATCAGCACAAAAAGTTATCTTAGAATGAAAGGTTTCATGGCTCTAGACCGTTCACAGATAATATTATGCTCATTTGAAATCAATTGTAACACAATTTTATTGCACAATTCTTGCACTTGGGCCATTTTTGGGGCATAATATCTTACTGATTAAACAATTTATCCCTTTAACAGACTGCATAACTGAAATCAACACAAAAAGTTGAACTAGAATAAAAGGTTTCACGGCTCTAGACAGTACATGGATAATATATGCTCATTTGAAATCAACAGTAAATACAATTTTATTGTGCAATTCTTGCACTTGGGCCATTTTTGGGGGGACATATCTTACTAATGAAACACTATATCCCTTTAACGAACTGCATGCCTGAAATAAGCACATAAAGTTGTTTTAGAATTATAAGTTTCAAGGGTCTAGGTAGATTATTTTTAATATTATCGTTATTCAAAAATTAATTTTATCACATTTACGCACTGATAC
>NW_022702824.1:1091718-1131614 GCF_011630105.1 Anneissia japonica | reverse complement strand
GTATTAACCGCGAATCCCGTATTCTGTGCCGGGGCTACTATCCTGATATTCAGGTTATTGATGCGGTTAGCTTGATACCGCTCTTTTCATTAACTTCAAAATTCTCGCCTGATTGGATCTGCGCCATGAGCATTATGAGGCCTCTCAAAAGACAAGGTAATGCATTATTTAATTAAAGTGTTAATGCATTATTCAATTTTTTAATTATTAATGCATTTAATTATTTAAGTTATTAGTGCGTTATTCATTTATTTAAATTATTAGTGCATTATTCAATTATTTAAATTATTAGTGCATTATTCAGTTATTTAAATTATTAGTGCATTATTCAGTTATTTAAATTAAATAATGCACTAGTGCATTATTCAATTATTTAAATTAATGCATTTTCAATTATATTTTATATTATTGTTATTATTATTATTAGTATTATTATTATTATTATATTTTATTTGATCTTTTAACTATTTTAATGTATTTGAATAAAACCATTTTATTTACTAATGGACTCATAACTGTACAATCTCTATGAGGTTTAAATGAGCTCCAGTGTCATCAAGTATTTTAACAAATATTTGATTATCTATTTTATTGTTTTCTATGATGAAATGAATAAACGTATTGAATTGAATTAAATTGAATTAAATACAAAATTTATTGACACAAAATGTTGATGTTTGTATATTTTTTTGCAGAGGATACAGTGATAGCATTGTCCACTTCTGGGATGCTAAAGATTTGGGCTTTATCAGGAAAAGAAAGCAAGGTAACCTAAGCATCATTACAATATTAAGTAAAATCTTAATAGTTGCTGTTATTTTATTGTTTTTAGATGAATTACTTTAATTGTCTGTAACCCATCTATGACAAAGATGTAAACCAATTCATTTAAATATTTCAATTCATCTTGTAGTGAATCAGTATTGTTAAATTTATACAATACAAATTTAAATACCGAAAGGTCCACAAATTAATCTTAGATAAGATCATATAATACATACTGCAAATATCGAAATGCACACCATCGTGTCGGGATTAAATATTTCGACATTAATTATGTCATCTTCAGGAATGATGATGATATAATTAATTCCTGATGATGACATAATTAATTCCTGATGATGACATAATTAATGTCGAAATATTGAATCCCGACACGATGGTGTGCATTTCGATACTTAGAGTATGTATTATACAAATTTAAATATTTAATGGCTCTTATATAGGGAAAAAGTGTTTGTTCAGTACACAAATTGAAATACTTTAATGGATTGTATTTACAGTAGTGAATACATAGTGAAGTTTTGTAATAATCTAATTGAGGCATGCCATGCCAAGACAAGCATGAGTGACCGAAACAGGAATATAAACTTTTTAATACATTATATCTCTATTCTCGACATTGTAAGCTTAAAAATGATAGATCATACTGAAATCGACTTAATTACCAATGTTATGAGTAAAAGTACTGCCAAATTCTTATGCTAATTACTCAATTACTTCAATTAGCTAATAGAAATATATTTATAATTTAATCCAGCAAGCAAGCTTGGGAGCATGTAATATAAACAGCAGCTGTATCCCATCAATTTTTTAATTACCTCTTCCTAGGCCTCAGAGCCCATCTACGAGGAGCAGTGTAAGCCACTGCGATGCCTGACTGCTCACTCCCTCAGCCCTTGTGCATTCAACCTCCGGACAATGCTGATAGTATGTGGCAAGTATTGGCAAGTGTACGACACTATCGACTTCGCTCTACTGTGTTCCGAGTTCTGTCACAGAGGTCTTCAGTGGGCTGGCGGAGACTTCTTGGCCGCGGATCGTGTCATTGTCTGGAGCAACGATGGCAAAGCCTACCTTTATCAACTTTCATCAAAGTTAGTTTCATACACATTCTGTTACACAAAAAAAATTTAATGTCGGTGATTTACCTAATTAGGTGATCCATAGGACCACAATTCTTTTGTTACCGAGTCTATTGTTGAGTCTTCAGGAGTGGAATGGTTTTCTGTTGCGTGAGAAAATGGGATTGGGTGGGCAAGCATGTTGACCAATAGACTAATAGTCCAGAGTGATTTGGCGCAGCGGGAACCGTTTGGCAAGGTCTGGGTTTTTTAATCCCTCGCTGTGCATTTCGTATGTGTCCTTGAGCAAGGCACATTATCTACGTTGCTTCTCTCCACCCAGGAATATAAATGGGTGTCTGGTGGGGTTGCTTGCTACTGCGCCAATATGGGAGCAACACTTAAGATGACCAGGGAAAAACAAAGCGCTTTCTGACCTGAAGGAATGGTGCTATGTAAATATTACAAATAAAAAATATAAATAGACCAAATACCCACTGACTTTTGTATATATCTAGAGAGGAATAACATCCAGTCAGGATTAGGAATTAGTTTAAGACTGGTGTAACAATAGCGACTGCCTTTTAAAAAAAAATTAGGTAAAATATTTCAACACGGACTTGTATGACCACATGAGTTGGCATAACAGGAAGTATAACTACGACCACAATACTACCGTTTTCCTGGTGGAAAGTGAAGAACACCTACCAACGAAGAACACTCACGTAATTACAAAAATCCACTGGGGAAATTGTTAATTTCTTGTAACATATTTGATATTAATTACATTTGAATTCTGTCATCTAAGCAATTTTATCTGTTTTTGTACAGCTGTGTTGCAGATAGTGAGGACTTTAGGTACAGTGTGGGTAAAGGGCCAGAAGCTGTAAGCCAGCCGTTCTTGTACTGTATCTTGGAACCTCCTGAGCTAAAGGTATTACAACTACAAAATAGATATAGTATCATAAAGACAGGTCTCCCTCTAATTAAAGACCTCTCCAATAAAATGCCACCTCCAATTAAAGACCATATTTCTGCAGGCCAGAATGAATGAATATCTTATATCTTTTTGATAATATTTTTTGAGCACTACTGCAGTGGATTTGTGCACTTTATAAATATTATTATTATTATTATTATTATTATTTATTCAAAGACCAAAGCTGCTAAAGACTATGAAAACCTTGGTCGTTAAAGCGGACTTCAATTGGAGGGGAGATTTGTAATTCCATTTCAGTCAGCCTAATAATATGTCTCAATAAAAAAAATGAAGAAACTATTAAACAGCTTTTAATAGTAGGTGACCTCTGACTAGTGTTACTACATACCCAACCTTTGCAGTCAACTTATGAAGTCTCTTATAGTATTCCCCAATTATAGCTATGTTGTATTAAAGGTAGCAAAGTAGGTTTGACCAGATAATATGTAGTAGCACTGTACATATCTTGTAACTACGTGCATGGTATCTGATCTCCATGTTGCATATTATAAAGGAAATATATCTAGACTTGTGTTTTGAACTAAATTGTTATAAATATCTTTGCAGCCTCTGTCATGTCCGCCAGCAATGACGTTCTTCTACGGTCGTCGTGGGGCATTGTTCAAGCTGTTTGTGCGTGGCGATTCCAATGGACAGCTGAACACTTGGTTGGTCCCTGAAATATCAGACAAAGAACTTGGATTTCTCAAACAAGAGGAATTTGATACTCTGCCAGGTAAGTGTTTAAATACAGTACATTGATCAATTTATTGTTCAACAATATTTTAAAAAATAGCCTTATTGGCAATCTTAATTACTGGCCCTTAGATTTAAAGATTTAATTTTTAAATATTCTTTAATACGTTGATTATTATGTTGAACTTCGACCCATAGTTATGCCGCCCTCAGCAAGTCGTAGTCTCTCTGACTGTTGGAACAGTTGTCAGCCTCGTCCAGCAGGAATAATTGATCAGCTTGTGAGTATTCCTTTCATATTTCTATAAGACTTCTGGAATAAGAACGTTATTGTAATATAGGAGCGATGTTTTGCCCTACGTGACATGTTATTGCACTGAATAATCAGTACATTTCCAAAGAAATCATGCACGTGGGATTTGTGATAATCTTAGTTATTGTTCTTATTGTACATGATTATGGATGTTTATTAATTCAAAATCACTAAAATCTAATTATCATTATTTTTATCTTGGATTAATTAGTTATCAATTTTCAAAGAAACACAGATCACAACAATTCAGTTTTTGCTAATTATTTTTAATCTTAAGAACAGTGTAATATTTTACATGGTTTTTTTTTTGGGTTTTTTTTTTGTTTATTTTTTTTTTTTTTAAGAATACTAAAAGCAAGAAGCGGCAAGAACGATCCGTAGCTGTGACAGCCAGCATTTACTTAGCGGAGTATGGGCGTCTAGTGTGCGGCAGGGAAGATGGTAGTGTGGTGATCGTACCAGCCACTCAAACTGCAATCGTTCAACTTCTCGAGGGACTCCACACTGCGAGAAGAGGTAAAACAATTTTACATTAGATAGCCTTGTGTACTCATAAATTGAACCATTTCCTTTGATTGATTGTCACCGAACATTACTTTATAATAGTATGTAGGATTTTATATAGCACTCTATACAACTAAGTCTCAGAGCTGCTTTTCCACATTATTACCCCAGTCATTGGAACGATGCCTATGGGGAAAATTTTTTGCTGCATGAAATATATCAACACATTTTGCACTCAAACCTCCTTAGGTACCCACTTATATTCCTGGGTGGAGAGAGAAGCAATGCAGATAAAGTGCCTTGCTCAAGGACACAAGTGAAATGCACCACAAGGGATTGAGACCCCCAACCTCGAGTTTGGGAAACCAAGCCATTCCCGCTGCACCAAATCACTTCCACAAATTTAAAAACTTTGTGATGGAATTTGAAACTTCATATAAGATTGATTGATTGATTGATTGAGTGATCGAAGAGAATGTAAACAGAAAAAGAATAATAATTATTTAATTATTGCTGTACAGATTATTAATTGATGTAATTTAATTCTTTTTTTTTTTTCTGTTTCATTTTTGTCTATTTCATAATTTTTTCCCCTGTAGGCTGGCCCCCTCATAGGATCCTTAGAGGTCACCAAGGAAAGGTCACATGCCTAATCTATCCGTACCAGGAGTCAGTGCGGTACGATCCCAAATTCTTAGTTTCTGGTGGTACAGACTTTAGTGTGTGTCTGTGGGACATATTTGCCGGTTCACTACTACACACTTACTCAGTCCATGGTGGAGAGATAACAAGAATGGTGCTTCCACCAGATAATTGTAATGTAAGTAAAAGTATATTCATTTTATATATTTATTTATTTATTCTGAATACTATAAACTGGTGGTAGGCATAAAAATATATGTTAGAGGGCCAAATTGAAGTTTTGATTTAACAGTTTGCTTATAAAAATGTTTGTGATTTTGTACTATACCTCTTCGTGCTTAGTTTTAACATTACTTTTAACAGATAATTGGTGCGAGGTCGTACAAAATAAGGGGGTTTTCTAACCAAAGATAAGGTTTTTAATTTATTTTTGTGGGCCGCAACAAAATCATATTTCTCATACATTCTTCTGTAGAGCCGTGTGTTGATGTGTGTCTGCTCCGTAGCCAGTGATCATTCGGTGGCACTGTTGAGTTTGCGGGATCGCAAGTGCGTCATGCTAGCTGGCAGGCATCTGTTCCCTGTCAAGCAGATTAAGTGGAGACCTGCAGAGGACTTTCTCATTGTTGGTTGTCAAGATGGCAGCGTGTATGTCTGGCAAATGGAAACAGGTACAAATGTGACCCACTCTAGCAAAAGCAGGCTCTTTTCTCCAAAAAAGGAAAATGACATTATCGGATTTTTGTAATTACAAATGGCAAAGATATGATAATATATATTTTTAGTCCAACAAGCATTAAGGTTTAATACATACATGGAAAGTTTAGCTTGATTTTATGACTTTTGTCTTTTACAAACATCACAGATGTCATCTTTTTAATACCATGTTTTCAATGCGTGTAAAGTGAATTTATAGATACCAAATTTTTGGATCTCAATAAACATGTTGAATGTTTAGTTCATGAATTTTGTCGTGTTTTCATGTCTATTTTTTTTCTTTAAATTGTTGCCACCAAGGAAATGTAATTAAATGAAAATTTTTTAGAATGAATAAATTACCCTATAATATGTATACTTTCTTATTTGTAAATACCTCTTAAGCTAACATATTTGGATTTATATTTTTATAAGTTATTGTGTACCTATAATTCTTATTCATTCAGTAACTTAACAAAAACTCAAAATATTAATAATTAATTTTTATAGGTCATTTGGATAGAATTGTCCATGGCAACACAGCAGAAGACATCTTGGATGCGTGTGACCAAGTTAGCGCTACCTCCGAAACAATGCTGACTCCCACCCAAAGTATCGCGGTAGCATTTCGTCGCCGAAGCTTAGCTGCAATCAGAAGATCTGCCCAGCGAAGCATCATAGCCGTCACGCAAGGCAACCAAGCAAACAACATGGACACGCTGGAACAAAGCACGCACAACCCATCGCACGCACTCACCATCCAGTCAATGCGTGCCAATCCCAAGGACTCTGATTTCCACGTACTGTTCTTCGACACCGAAGCATTGATTGTACAGCTACTCACGGATAAGAATTTGATACCTGGAATCGTAGGCCTAGAAAATCAAAACGTCAAATCCCCACGCATGTCAGAACAGCAACGATCTCCGAGGCTCACGGAAAGAGTTGTTGGGTTCATATCCAAAAAAATGGAAAACCTACGGGATAGCGATGATGATGATGACGACGTTGATGTCGATCAGCTCCACCCACCTAAAGGCGCATCAGGGGGACAGAAGAGCGGTGGACGAAGCCCCGACCCTGAGTATCAGCCATATCGAGGTGCTAAGCATCTAACGCTGCTTGAAAGCCATCTTACCCTAGACATTGCTCAGCTTTACATGTCTTGCTTGCATGCTTGGGGCCTAGATACCTGCTTAGATGAAATCTGTCTGAAGAAGCTAGGCCTGCTTAAGCCGCATGCTCCAGTGTCCTTTGGCCTTCTCTCAAGAGGAGCTCACATGTCTTTAATGTTGCCTGGTTGGCATCAATTCCAGCCTGAAGTAAGAATTTTTTTTACTCTAATATTATTTCTGCAAAAATATGTGGTATTTAATCTTCAAAATAATGATAAACATATATGTGGCAAACGTTTGTGGCAAAGACAGCCAAACCAGTCACTCATCCCAATTCGTGTTTCATTCAGAGATAATGGCCAAAACATGCTGGAATGTCAAAATTGGGGGAAATCATTTTTTTTTAACAATTTGGTGATGGTCTCTGCCTGAGAAATACCCGAAATCATAAACTTTGAAGGCTGATTTCTCAGATATTGTTCTTTAAACAGCTCTGTGTTTGAATGCTTCATAAGGAAATGTCGGATTTAAATGATTCACTTTACTATTTTATAGCTCTCATTTTTCTGTTTAACCCTGTATTAATAACTAAAAATCAATTTTTGCGACCGATGACTGGTTTCGCTTGTCTTTGCCACATATGTTAACTAATATAATAATTCATCTGTATAGTAAATATAAGTTATATGTTAACTTATATAACTATACAGACAAATTTTTGAATTAAATTTTTTTGGAGATCACATTTGTTCAATCTATCTAATAATTGGACTTATACTGCTCCAAATTCCACAACAAACGTCTGCATAGTGGTACATTTGTGACTACAGACATACACCCGTATTCTTAAAATAACTTTAGTCGAACTTCGAACTAGAACTTTATTTAGTGCTAGTTGCAACTTCAACTTCAATTTTTATTCACAAACAACGCAGACGAAATTTTAACCGAAGACGATTGGCAAGCCACGGCTATCAAACTATCCAATAAAAAGGGCTAACTTTAATAGCAGACAAAATTTTAGAGATCCGGTAACGCGAATGAATATTAAGCTGCCATCTGTGCTTCAAAAACGTATTTCCTCATAATTCCTAATAGACCATCATTCGCTTAATTAATTTTCAATAATAATAACTATGTTAGTTGTTAACACATTACAATAGAGAAAGTCACTGAAAATTTGCTTTCTTTGGATAACTATGTTGTTGAGCCCGAGCGAGGGCGACGGCATGTTTGTTGTTATTGTGATGCTACGTGGCCGCAACGCGAGGGGATTTCGTGCAAATCAGGAACTATCGCATGTGGCTAGCAAAACATGTTAATTTCTCCTTTTGGAAGCTAAATTTGATGTCTCTTTTGTTTAACGCACCGAAGATATATCAGACCTGCGTATACAATCGTTTTATTTATTTCACTTTATCGTGAGTTACATAAAATACGTTTTTAGTGTGGTAAATATTTCAAGTTGGCAATTTAGCCTGACCCTAAGCTGACTAAAAAAATCGTCCTGCAGAGGTATCATTTTAGTTGAGGTTCGCATCATTTAGTCGTACTGCTAGTCAAAGTTCATTTTAAGAATACGAAATGACGTAATTTTTAAGTTTTAGCTCGAACTACGACTAAAGTTGGTTTTTATGAATACCGGGGTTAGACTAAAATGCATTCAATTATCAAATTTTATTCAAATTATAAAATATGTAAAAATATCAATAAATGGACAAAATACAAAATTATGTTACTTATGAGTAGCATTTTTTAAGGGCTGGGAGCAGCATGATTGTACAGTATTTATTAGAAAGATGAAGATTGTTCTAGAAGCCTGGAGCTGCAGTTCAGAAAGACCCGTATTCCATAAGATTTAAGAAACACTTATGAACATTTTTTAAGGTTTTTGAAAGAGTAAGTTATTCAAAGGCTTGTACCTCACAAGGAGAATCTTCTTCTCTTTCGTTAACTAGACTGCTACAACACCAAAGGAGCTGACAGCAAAAGAAGCATTGGAGTTGAAGAAGCAAGGCTTGCCATCATCGCCGGAGCCACCGATTTGCAAGAAGCATTACCTAGGTCATTGGGAACTGTCACGGTCCGTTACCACACAGCATCTGTTGTCTGTCATCTCCGTTGCCAACACTCTGATGAGCCGTAACAATGCCACTTTTGTTCAGTTGTCTCAGTTCAGAAAACCGAGGAGGAGGTGAGTTAAATCTGTCAATAGGAGCATTGGCAGCGAATCTGTCTGTCAGCTTGAAGGTCAGGACTTTCCATATTAGTTATTTGCTTTGCATTTCATAATATACTGTTTTTTGGATTAATTCTAATTTGCTTCCAAATTCAGCAACATAAAATTTTTTTTTATATATACCAACGTTCTCGGACATTAGCTAGAATACTAGAAAAAAATCAATAATTAGACACTTTGGCAAGTCTGGTGGTTTTGATATTTTGGTGTTGTTTTAAATATGGGAGAATTTGACAAAATTTTGGGGACTCCCAATCGAATCAGTAGAGATACATTATGAAATACACCCACCAGGGAGTTAAGCAAGTGTTTTTTATGCATTTGCCTGATATGGTAATAAATTGATTGCACAAAGGTATTGGCAATATATGCACAACTGACATATTATTAAATGTAATTGGGGTGGGATGGTGGAGGATTTTATTTCTATATTTCACCCTTGATCCATGTCGGTTGTTAGTTGTAATTTTCTTTTGTTTGTATTATTAGTTGTTTCTAATATTTTTAATAATATTATCCAGAAAATAGGTATGTATGACATATGGAAACTTATTCATGATTCTTGAAACCTATTTACAGCTATCATTGAATCTTCGGTTTTTCTTTTTTATTCTATCAATAAATTTAAAATACCCCTTTCATGTAAAATGGAGGACTCCATTCTGAATTGTAGTGTCACATTGACATATCAAACTGAAATCTTCCAGAGTAAGTTCAAGAAGTGACACTGAGGATCAAGCAGACACCGCTGGTGCATCCTCTAGTGAAGCAGACAGCCAAGCCGAGCTGACCCCAGAGCAGGCCCAGATCAAGCAAGGGTGGAGTCTGCTTGCAGCCCTACACTGTGTGCTACTGCCTGACCTACTAGGCAGCACTTTCTTTAAGCCTCCGCTGCTGGAGATGTTGGCTAAGAGATGGCAAGATAGGTGCCTTGAGGTACTGTTTACTGAAGTTTTAAAATAAAATTTTCATTCTAAATTTATGAAATGTTTTCTAACCAAAAATATTATTCACTTTTATATTATTAATGGGCCATAGAATTCAGGGTAAGGATTATAGCAAAAAAAAATGACTTATCGACCGATTGACCAACCCTGGTTGTCAATGTCATTTTGCTTATTAAGTACAGTACCCCAATAATTTTTTATAATTTGGGGAAGCCCTTTTATTATTATTATTTATTAATTAACTGACAGATGTCAAATGAGGGAGCATTGTTTTTTTTAATTTATTTTACTAGATTTGCATTAAGGTGTATTGTTATCAGCTATTGTGACTTTTTACATGATGCACTGTATAACTAATGAATTATTATAATTTTAATAATTGTTTTAAAAATACATACTATAACCACTAAAAAATGTTACATGTTGGTGTGTAATTTATAAAAGAAAAACCATTTGCTCTCCAGGTGCGTGAAGCCGCTCAGGCCCTGTTGTTAGCAGAACTCCGTAGGATTGGGTCTGATGGAAGGTCAAATGTCATTGATACATGGGCTCCATATTTACCGAACTATGTTGACCCCGGGGAGAGTTTGATTTCAGTGCAAAGTGCCCCTGCTACACCAAGGCCCCAGCAATCCCCAGAGCACCTGTCCGACAGCACAAGCAACGACAGTGAAACAGATTTAGAAGAGGAAATTCTGTGCAGTGAGTTTCCAACCAAGAGGATATCGTCATCGTTTGAGTCGAGACGGAAACAAGCGACAGCCATAGTTATGCTTGGTGTCATCGGAGCAGAGTTTGGAGCTGAGATTCAGCCCAATCAAAAGGTTACTTCACGTCGCCCAATCCAGGAGGGTTTTGGACTGAATGACCATTCCTTAGCAAGACATACTGGTACGGTCATGTTTTGTGTCTTAATTTTAGATTTTTAGTTCTCTTGTTAAACTGTATTATGGCAAGTAAAAAGCAAAAACACATTCATAAAATAATTTTATAAAATTCTGAAAGTCAGTTAAAAGTAAAGAATAATTAATGCTGGAACATGAATACAACATAAACTGTATGAGTTGGCTAGGGATATGCGTGTGTACTTCAGCTACACCAGTTTTGTCTCGGCCGCCCAGAATGGTTGTCAGCTAAGTGAACGTTAAATATGAACTCCAAATCAAAAAGCATTTTAAGTGTTTTGTGTGAATGCTTGAGAAAATTGGTCTTCTGTTCAGTAAGTTACCAGCCAAAAAATATTTATTACCTTATTTATTTTAATAATACCCGTAATCCAACATGATGACATTTTATAATCCAATGCTCTTTTTTTAACTTCAGCCAAGGCACTTTCATTCCTTCTTCTGCAACCTCCCAGCCCACGACTGCCAGCTCATACACCTATCCGACGAGCTGCTATTGATCTGATTGGCCGGGGATTTACAGTCTGGGAGCCTTATATGGATGTGTCTGCTGTGCTACTAGGATTGCTTGAGCTCTGCAGTAACACAAGCCTCTTCTCTGTAAGGTAGGCTAAACATCACCAAGTAGAGTGAACTAAATATGCATTCGCACCAAATCAGAATATTTGAATCCGAAAACCTGCCAAACAGATTAGAAAATCGGATGTGTGTAAGAATATATAAGATGCTGGCGTTTAGTGCATCAGAAATGCAGTCCAAATTTCAGTTTGGGTTCAATGCGAATGCAGCTTAAACCAAATACACTTTTTGAAATGAATTATATTTGTTAAGCCCTGTTCATATTTTTTGACTAAATATGGTCATGATTACATCACACCATGACCATATATAAGCAGATCATGACCTTATATGGGCATACAACACTTTTTTTGTGTGCACAGAGCTATAAAGTGATAAACATAAAAATATTTTCCCCACCAGTTAAGAGACCAGTTTCATATCTAGGTGTGCATGGAGGAACAATCTCCAAAGAAACCTAGAGGACCAAAAAATTGTTGTATGGCCAATGTACAATGAAGTACAGCTGCAACTAAAATTTATGTTTAACTTTAAAGGATTCACAGTAATATTTTAAAAAGATTTAAACAATATAATAAAGATAATATTGAGTTCTGCTTTGATAGACTTTCTAGTTTCTTGTGTTGATAGTAAAGTATTAATCAAGTCTTCTATGATGCTACCAAACTTTGTCAAAGGAGCAACAACACAAATTTTAAAGAGATAAACAATAGTATTTTCCATTATTTTGCAATATTTTAGAGATGAAATTTATTAAAATAGATTTCGTTATTTTAAACATTAAATTTTCGTTTGATACAGTATGACAAGTGGCCTACCAATCACGCCTGCTGCTGACAGCTGCCGTAGTTCCCATCATGCACTCTCACTCATTGCAACCGCAAGGCCGGCAGCGTTTATCATCACGATGGCCAGGGAGGTTGCTAGGTACGTTGCTCAGGTAAACATGGCGCAAACTCCTGTAGCACAGTTGCAAAACAGCCCATTGGTAAGGGCTAAGGCAGAGATCTTAAGAATAGTGGAGCTTCTAATTGATAAGATGCCTAATGATGTTGCTGAACACATGATAGAGGTATTGGATCATTTTGTTTTAGCATTTACTAATACAGTTTTTCCTCCCATTAAAGACCACTTTTCCGGGGCCCTAGATAAAGACCACCTTTTACCTTTATAATGATTATTTTTTTTCTGATTAAAGACCAAAGCTGCTAAATACCATGAAAACCTCGATTCCTTAAGTGTTGTTTAAATAGAGGAAAACCAATACAAGTACTATTACTATCCTGCTAACACTATATACAGTTTGCCCTCCAATTCAAAACCACATTTTCGACCTGAAAATTTAGAGTGGTCTTGGGTTCAGTCTCAAATTAGAGGGTTAGTTTTGTGTTGAAAAAATGAAGATTGTTATTGGTTCTTTAAAAAAGCAGTCTCGAATTAAAAAGGGCCTCAATAAGGGTGCACTGTACTATTATTATAACAAATACTGTACTATATGCATAGTTAAACCTTCCCATTCGTTCACGGAGAGACAATCCTCAACTTTTTCTAAAAAAAAATGTGCTTTAGTTGTTTATCATGAGCATATGCACACAGAATTAAGAGCTTACAATGTTCCATACAAAGAACAAGGCAATGAATTAACATGGCAAAAATAACCGAAGTAGTTTGTGGCATCTTAAGTAGTGTTTAAACTAACAAATTTTATTTGACAAAAACATGTGACATGCCTGGTCATGATGACATCACACCATAACCTTATATAGGCACATCATGACTATATATGGACATGCAACAGTTTTTTTGTTTTTTTTCAAAGAAAATATGATAATATGGACACAGCTTAAGTGTTAAATATTCTAGGTAAATGCCAAAAATGATTGCTATATCAAGATTCGTAGTTAAGTATTAAAGTCTTTATATCCTTTTCCTTAGGTAATGGACATAATCGTTCATTGTTTGGATTCAGCGCAACTGAAAGCGAAAGGTTTGAAGGAGGTGTTTCCCGCTGTTTGTCGTTTCAACACAGTTAGCTACTGTCGACACTCCAGGCGTATTGCTGTTGGTGCTAAAGTTGGTTCCATTGCTCTGTACGACTCAAAAACGTCAAAATCGAACGTGAGTTTATTAAAAAGTTATTGAATGTGAAAATGAAAGTTTGCAGGTGTGTGCAAGGTGCTTGTTATTTGATTTAATTCAAATTTAAAACACCTGTATTCAAAAGAGTTAAAAAAAAATGTCTGGCTGTGCTAGTCTGCGTGGGAAATCTTGGGCCATGTTTGCTTTGGATTAATTTTCAACAAGACAAAGAGTAATTCTGCTTTAGTAAAATTGTGCTGCTGTTCCCTTACATAGAAGGGGGAGGGGTCAGCCCTTTTGATCTGACCCCCTGTCGTACAGTACATGTCAGACGCCCTGTCAGCAAATTTCTAGAGCCACCAATGTCTGCGATGCACGTTCATTTAACTAAGTCACATTGTTCACATTTGGCTTTTCTGCTTGGGAAAACATCATGATTATTCTTCCTGGGCAGCATTCGCTCAATTTAACTTAAATGCGTGTTGGGTAATTTTATGTATACTGGCTGCTCACACATTTTTTTGGGTCAAAAATACCTGGCACAGAAAATTTCAAATCTAACATGGCTCTATGGGAACTTCCTTAATTGGTAATTCATCTTTAATTTTCGATTAATCTCAATTATCTAGTGTTCTCAACTGCAGCACCTGGGCCATTTTCAGCCCTTGAGTGCTTGTTGTTCCTCTAGAACTTACTTTGTGATTTTTTTTTTAAATGTGTTCAATCTGAACACTATTACAGAAAGCTACTCAGCATGTTAATGGTAAAATAGCCCCAAAATACCTTTAATTATTACAGATAAAGTCACTTTTACATTGCATCATTCCAAGCTACGTTTTTACCAACGTTTTTTTCATGTGGGGGTGGCCAAGTACACTAAACACTAGGTCACTTCACGAACTCGCATAATCATTGGACCTTCATATTGATATAATCTACAAAATCATAATATAGTTCGGAACTGTGTATTGTTATGTGTATTATTGTTACCATCATCATTATCATTACCATCATTATTATGTATTACTGTATATTGTTATTCTTTTATGGGAAAATTCTCAAACATGGACATGGACCTAAAAGTACACTTTTAAGTCATCAATTGTTAAATTGATAAAATCACTTTTATTGTCAACTTTCACATACTCAAAGAAAAACAAGAAGAATATTTGTTGAAAAATATTTTCTTATTGTATCCACACACATGATAAGCAAACTTCAGCCAAAGATATCATGTTGTTCAGGTCTGAAAAAAACATTCTCTGCTTGATAAAATGCAGTGGCGTAGGTGGTCGTCAAGGGTGGGCATGTGCGCCGTGTTTGGGAGGGGGGGTGGCACTGAAATTTAAGAATGAGAGTAAAAAAGTAAGCCCTTTTGAGAAAATCATGACGAAATTGATGTATGTCATCAGGCATGAATATTTTCCAGTTAATAATAAGAATCTGAATGTAATTGTTTTTATTGGCAAATTTATAGATTGTGATTTCTATTCAGTCCATTTTGAACATTTTCTCTTTTTCGTTTTATACTGTTCTATAATGACTACATGTCACAAAAATTTCGGGTATTTCAGAATACAATTCCAAGGTAGTTGGTTTGAAAGATGAAAATATATATTCAACAAGCTAAAGCTTTCGATATTATTTATTGCACAGTTTTTCCAGAAATGTGTAATTTGTTGTCTATACAATCAACATTGGGCATAGTAATCCTTAAAATGCCATACATTACATTATCAGCCTAAACTGTTAAATCTAGTCCAGCTATCAAAGTTTGTTTGACAAAAACATGTGAAAGGGCTTAGATAAGCACCAGGCCCGTCATTTTGTTATCAACATGAAATAAAACAGTTTTTTTAGGGGGGTTTTTTTTTTAAAGAAAAGCAAAGAATATTGAATCAGTTTTATTTATGCAATTTGTTAATTGGAAAGGAAATTATTTTGTAATTATAGGTATGAATTTCTTGATATTAAACCAAAATACTATAAAAAAAAAAAAATAATACCATGTTGATGGTTTATTGAAATTTACACCTATATAACATCAACCAGACCAGATGATATTCTTGGATCTTTTTATTTATTATTTAAAAATACACAAAGCATACAAAATGTTTGTTTTTTCTTATTCAAGCTTGTTAGCTCTGCAGCTTCTATTCAGCCACCTTGTTTTGTACCATATCCATCATATTAAATTATAGAGTGAATTGTAAAGTTCTTTTGGAGCGCTAATCGTTGCAGCGGACTGGCGCAGCGCGAATGGCTTGGTGTCCCAACCTCGAGGTCTGGTTTTCAATCCTTTTTTTCTTTCCACCCAGGAGTTTTATATAAATACGCTGTAGGGTTGCCTGCTCCTGCGCTGAATACAGCAGCAACACTTAAACATGTGTACCCAATAACCTGTGAAAAAAGTTTGTGTCCAAGCAAGTTCAAATAAAAATGTAGTAATACTGTAAACTAAAGACGTAATGACTCGTTATGTCATTAATTTTCACCAAGATCACGTATTGAAACCATTAATGTTGTCTTTCTCTTTCGGAAGGAAATCAGATGAAAAAATGTCTTAAGTAAGTTCTGAGTCAGGTTTAGCTGTACACATTACTTGTAAACAGCATAGTCATGTTTGATTTCCCATCTCCATCCTCCTCTTACCTTTAAATTTTGTGGAGTGTGAACTTTAGATCAAAAGTTATTTGTCAAATTATCTAGGACATGTTATTTCTTTAAATACTAGACTGCAATAATCTTGGGCATTGCTAGCTCTATTAAAGTGCATAACATTTCCCTATATTAATAAGTCAATTTCTCCCCTGGGCCCCTTCTAAGCCCCTAGGGTCCCTTATAAGTAATAAAGTAAGGTCATATATGACTAATTGGTCTACACACTGAACAAGAAGGCTAAAGGTAATAGTTCTATATTTCTTTAACAGGAGCTTGTGGTATTTTCGTAAAGCCCCTATATCCTAGAATCAGGGTCAATGCTTGTAGTTCATTCTCAATTTGGTTTTTGTCAGCTGGTTGTTTTCAATGATAAAGAAAAATACCTTTTTTTAATACATCTAATTTGTTATTTGTTGATGTATTAATCATTGTAAATTTTTTTTTTTTTAAACTAAATTTCTGCAACTAACTTTGCCTTCAAAAAGGAACATTAACTGGGGGTCCAAAATTAGAAGAAATCCCTTCCAAAAGAGATGGTTAAATGAAATTAACATGTTTTATATTATATTGCTGCGTTTGGCAATACAGTACTTATTGGTACTGACTTCTGAGAGACAAGTGATTGTAAAGTATTAAAATTAGGCAAATATTATGAACTTGTGGGAGATTGATTATTTTCCTGAGATTCCTACTTGCTTGCTTGATGGCTGGACGCCATCCCAATTTCTGGGACCCCTGAATAACTGATGTTTAGAAATAAGTACTTTTGTCAAAAAAAGTGTAAAGATACTGTACAAATAAAACATACTGACCATTTTTGTATATTTGTATAACAAATATTGTTTCTTATTTCAAATATATTAATTCACTTTTGTATGTTTTGTTTCTAATAGCAAGGCTTACTGCTTTCACTCTTAAATAAATTATTATCGGCAGATAAGTATTTTAACATTCTCGTCCAATGAATTAAAAATGAGTTATGTTCAAAAGATTCAAAATCTTTGAGTCAAATCAACTACTACTATACTAGTTGATTTTATTCTATTTGCCTGTTTAGCAACCCTTAAGTATATTTAATTGTGGTTTTATTTGTTTATTGATTTATTTCATTGATTACTAAATAATTTAAATAAGTGATTGATTTCTTAATTATTTTTTTTTTATCATCTTTGTAGCAAATATCTGGTCACTCATCTGCTGTTACCTGCCTGGCTTTCTCCCCTGATGGAAAGTACCTCGCCTCCTATTCATTTGGAGATGCCAAGCTCTGTATTTGGCAGGTAGGATTATCATAGCATTTTTGAAAAAAAAAATATATTTTAGTAAATCTTACATATTAACATATAAATTGCGATGATGATTTAAAAAGTTGATAAAATATCTGTGACTCCCTGTCCAGTCTATCAAACTTTATTTGACAAAAACATGTGACATTACTAAATATGACATGTTGACATCATGTCATAACCATATATGGGCACATCATGACTATAATATGGGCATACAACAATTTTTTTGTCAGAAAATCTGATAGTGTGGACTGACTTGAGTCACAGTCGGTATAATCCAACACGTGTTGTCGTTCCTGTCAGCATTTCATTTTCATTTTTGTGACCGCCCTCGAGGCACACAAAGGTCGAGTGTATTTTTGTAGGCTTTTATTCGCCGTGTCTGTCATCCTCTTCATCTTTTTCCAATGGGATCATGTTTTCCCTTTCCTTCGCTTCTGCAGTTTGTAATTGAAAACTTCCTTCTTGTATCTCTGTTCCCGTTCCCTTCATTTTAGCTTTCACTCTGAGTTTTCATTGACATCTGTTCATTCTTATGCTTTGCAACATAGTCTTCTTTGACTTTTTTATGTATCCTTTTTCTATTTTTTGTATATGTTCCTTTTTTCAATAACATATTTATAAGTATTTCTTCAAAGGACGAATGTAGAGCAACCACTTAGTGGCGTATCTAGGAGACTTGAAATGTGGGGGCTGATGGTGGGTGACAAGGTGAAGGGGGATTGATGATTAAGTGCGGGGCACTAGCTCTCAAAGCGCCTCTGAAAATGGATTTTTTTTTTCTTTGGAAATTGGCGCTATACAATTTGAAAAAAAAAAAGCTTATATGAGGTGATTTTTATCTACCTGAGCATGACTTTTTTTTGCTTTAAACATTTTCAATGGGTAACGACTGGGGTGGGGTGCACACCCCTTAGACTGAGGTGGGATGCACACCCCTTAGCTACGTCATTGTAACCACCAGATGGATAGGAGAAATTGTGTGGACATTCCCATTGAGAGACTACAGTCAGTATATTTTATGTATCAGTCATGTTTGCAGAGGACCAAATACATCCATACAAGAAAGATGTTGTTTGCTGCTCCAACTAGACGGTGATATCGTAACCCCCGGTTTAAGATCTCTTGTATTTTATATATACTAAGTTTTTGAAGGAAAGAGTAGCTAAGTATGCTGTGTAGTACTGAATTGGTTTTCGGCACCAGCTGTATGATATAGAAACGAAGGATCACAATAACAACATAAGTGAAATTATCAAAAATGTTTCAGATGACCTCTTGGTAGGAGCTGCGGTTAAAACGTGTGGGTGTTATCTGGTCCCTTATACTTCTATAAATCACATTTGCTCCCCTCATTGTTAAGTGTATTTAGTCATTAAAATACTATATTTATTTTTTATAGTTTTAATATCATTCCTTTTCTATGAATGTACAAGTTAATCTATAAATTAAAAATATGTATATATATTTCTCACCAAATGAGAAAAGATCATGAAGACTTGATTGATTATTTTCATCACCTTTATTTTCACATGTCATCGGATCAGGAGGTTACTCCCAGTTAAAATATCCCTTGGGAGTAAAGAGTTGGGTCTTAACAAGAAACAGTTCATTACCATTAATTATTGGTTGTTAACTTATACCTGTGATATGTCAATCAACAAATCCACCTCAAATTCATTTATTATCCCTCATTTGTCAGTCCCAATTAAATGATGGAACTGTTTTCAGTCACAACATTAAATAAACAAGTATTGAAGTAATTCATAATTTCTTGTTTAAAGAACCATCATACTATTCCTGTATGTAGACGTAATACGTCATACGTCAGATCTAATTGTACCTCAGACTGAGGATCCATGATAACCATAAATGCGACTGTCATAAAACCATATCCTACATATAGAATCTGTGAAATAAACTAAGGTTTTCTTTTTTGAGGAATGTCATGTCTTTGTCTACGGGTGTGGTCACCTTCTGAGCATATACCAACCTGTGTGCAAAAAGTGGATGAGAAAACTTGCACTTAGCACAGGCAATAAAAAAGAATTGTCCTATTGCTAGCGAACGAGTTTACTCGTCCCCAAATTTACCCGGCAATTTATTAAACACAAATTTTAATGATTTATGATTAAATATTATTTGAAAAATGTATGTTTTCTTTATGTAAACTTGTTTTGGCATATGAGGCAAAACTTGTGCAAAAGGCGTGGCATTGAATGTGTTTATAACACAGCAGTTAATGCTTTCTCCCAGCCTTGATGTTAGAGGTTTGAATCCCTGGCTCTGCAAATCTCATGTGTCCTTTGGCAAAACAATTTACTTTGATATTTATCTCTCTCTACCCAGGAATACATTGGTACCAGCATATGCTGGAAAAAGGGAAAGGCAGCGAAACCCCACCCTCTCTTCCCACTGGTTTTACTATATAGTAGATTATACTTGTTTCACAACTGTTCTTTGACAAATGAATCTGACAGTCAAAGGTTTAACAGGTTCTGTTTGTGCTTTCACCACTTTCTTACTGTATTTTACAGTAAGATGATAAAAGATTGATGATTGTTATTTAGTTCTTTGAAAAAGTGTTTTTTTTTTTCTTTTTTCTTTAGAGGGATCTCAAATTTGAGGGTGTACTGTATATATTTTGTTAAAGTCTATAAAATATTTGCATTTATTCATATAAATATATATATATTGTGTAAAATGGGCAAATTATCTATCTTCTTTTACTTGTGCTACCAAAATACTCAATTTTAATCTTTCATATTATTATCATTAAGCTGAGCTCTATCAAAACTTTTATTTTCACTTCATTTCAGTTTATTTTCAGCCAGCTAGGTGGTTTTTTCACAGTGCCAGCTGAAGCTCTGGTGAATATCCTAGACCTGTGTTACAAGTCCCAGGCATGACCCTCTAACTCCCAATTAATAATTACTTCTATTATTTATAATGGATGCTTCTGTATTTTTGTAGCATGCTCAGCATTTGGGGTCATGGTTTTAATTTAAATTTGTTTAAAGGTTATTAATAATACTGCAGTAGTCTAATAAGGTATTGATTAGTTTGTTTATTGATTATTGGTTTTCGATGATTTGTTATTGATTTGGCTTTTATTATAAACGGTTATTTTTACTGTAGAATTCCATAATTCATATTATACAACCTGTGGCATTACAAGTGAACAATGACTTATCAGAACTTAAATTTGAAGTTATGTATTAATATTAAAGTTTACAGCTATTGATCAGTTGTGTGACAGATGGAAATTGATTGGTTGTGCTAGCAGGGGGTAGGGGAATTTACCCCTGTTGGGATAGGCCTAGACCCTGATGCCACGTCGACATCGGATCGAAAATAAATAATTCGCTATCCAAATAACAATATTTTGACTGCTAATCCCTAATATTGTGGTCTAATAATACAATCCTTGGCCACACTCAACCTTCAAAATGCTCCCTGTGAACCCACAGAGGCTTTTATTTCAGGACCCTGACCAAGATTCTAGTCATCCCCTTGGTTCTGACCCCATTGTTGGATATGCCAGAACCCCTTGTCAACAAATTTCTGGAGCCAAAACTTTCTTGTGACCTCATCTTGTTGTTCTTCCCCTCTCAGATTCAGGGGGTGAGGCCATGGTTTGGCATCTCCTTCATTAATTTTAGCAATTTTGAAATTTCAGTGCCCTAAGCTAGCAGAGGAACATAAATTTCTTTAAGGGTATCCTATATATCCTCTTTGTCAAAATCATTTGAATTTTTTTTTCATTTGTTGTCTTTCCAATTTTTGGAATTCAAATTACGGCTTGGCCTCTGTGGACTCTGCAGCAGCCAGAATACAGCTCAGGTTCTTTGGCACAAGAAACAAAAGCAAAACCTGTTTGACAAACGCTCAGCTCAAACTACACCAGTTGCAAATGTTTAATCAAAATTTTGAGAAATAATCTGATCATGTATTGATAAAAGTTGTTTGTTGAATAGTTATGATTAATACTTATTCCAATCAATAGTTGCCAATACCTGACCAGGAAGTGAATGATTTCTGATGAGTTGTTGATTTACTTGTATTGATTCATGTTTGCCTGAATAAGGTGCTTTTTCAATCTAGCATGATACATACATTTTTTTTTACTTTTATTTATAAACATTTAAATAACCAGTAAATTTTACAATGCTTTCCCCTTTTTGTCAAAAGGTTTTCAAGTACTAACCAGTTTTGTAGTGTAAGATAATACTAATAGCTAAAAATAGTTTTGTTTTTTTTTATTATGCGAAATCTGTAGAAATTGTGATAAATGTTGCAGAAGTGAGTAACATACTATATAAAGTTATAAATCGGTATTGTTGTAATCTAACCTATTTGAAGGAAGTATTTTCATATAACCAGTTTTAAAACATTTTTTTAAATATGAAAGTTCATAGCTACACTACAGTATGTTCCTTTTGATTTTTTTTACAGTATTTGTATTTATTTATTTAGTTGAATTTAAATAGAGTTATTTATTATTAACAGTATATAATGCTATTAATATGTAATATTATTACTAGGTCATCAATAATAACATCAATAGTAATATTTTTCATTTCTGTACCTTTTAATATAAAAATATTTGCAGCCTAAAATGAATAATCATACTATTGATGTTATTGTTTATAATATTATTGGTAATCTAATTTATTTAATTTAAATATTAATTATTATCATTATATTAACATCTAAACAGTAGAACTGTTGTGAAATATTTTTTGGTAAACATTTTTGTACATTTATAAAACTATTACAGTTCATTTGTATTATATTTATGATTGAAATATTCTGTTCTTTTAAAACTATTATATTCCAACTCTTTTGCAAAACCACACATTCTTAAATTGCAGATAAATGGTGCAAATAGATTAGCCTCCCTCTTTGGTGCTCCAAGCACCCTGCCCTTCTCTCCTGCTCTTCCTATGTCTAGGGTAGGCTTGCTTTTTTTATACTTGCCTCTCCATGACAAAGCTGTTCAAATGATTTTCTTTCTCATTTGTTCATCTCCATTTTCCTTGGTGAATCAGCTTCAGGTAGTATAGATATTCCTCATTTTTTTTCTCTGCATTGCTTGTCAGTTTGCATATTGCAGCATTTTAAAATTGATTATTATCAATTATTGAATAAAATCAATTATCAGTCGATTGTTGATAATTATCAGTTATTGATTATCAGTTATCTGTGAATATTTTATTATGCTGTTATTACATTATTAATTAGTCATACTTTTTAGTCATCAATTATTAGTCATTGGTTATCAATTAGGTACTAATTATTAATAGTTATCAATTGTCAGTCATTGATTGTTATAAATTTTGATCATCGATTGTCAGTTATTGATTATTATTAGTTACCAATTGTCAGTCATGAATTAATAATTGATTTTACTTATTACTTGTACATCAATTGTTGATCTTTAAAATATTGAAGTTATCAACCTTTGATTGAATTACTAGCAATTAATATTTTCAAAATTATTATCAATTTTGATTATTATAATTTTAAATTATCAGTGATTAATTATTTTCTAAATATAGGTCATTGATTATTAAGTACAAGTAATTGATAAATTATTAGTCATTTATTATCATTAATCATCAACTATTGATTTTAATTTATGACTTACTATTGCTATGAATTATTGAATAATAAATAATAATCAATTCTATATTAATTTAAATTGATTGGCATGATATGCATTTGAATTGAAGTGAATGATATTTGTAACAACAGCTTGCAGCATTTTGATGATTGACTTATGCTTTCAGTGTTTTACATTAGTTTTATTATTATTATTATTATTATTATTATTTTCACTATCATCATCATTATCACCATCACCAAGGTGAAAAACTGAATAATTCATTATATCTCTCCCTGATGTTGTCTCATGTAAAAATGTATGCAGATGATGCTACTCTCTTCTGCAGCTCCTCTGATTCTGTAACACTTCAAAATAATTTAAATACTGATTTTAATAAAATAGTTAAGTGGTTAAATAAACTCTTAATATTAAGAAAACTAAACTCATGTTTTTTTAGTACTAATCACATATTAAATAATTTTAAAGACCTTTCAGTTACAATAATGGGGACTGCATTGAAAGAGTAGATTCATTCAGATACTTAAGTATTATTTTTTAATCCTCAATTAACATGGAAGGATCAAATAAATTATATTTCGACACAGGTATCTAAACGAATTGGTGTTTACGTCACATAAAATATTATTTACCTCTTCATACTCTTTGTTGGCAAATACACTTGTAATAACACTTTTTGATTACTGCAGTTCAGTCTGGTCGAACTATAATACTCAAAACTTAAATTCACTTTAAATTTTACTATGATTAGGTAGAATTCTGCTATCTGTAGATTTAAAAACTCCAATAAGTGATATATTAGATACATTAGCTGGAAACCAGTAAATGAAAGATATAGAGAACATTTACTTGTAGTTATATTTAATTGTTTACCTGTACATGGTTATGCACCATCATATTATGATCAATGTATATGTTTAATGATGGTGTCCATCCCAAATGCACTCGATGTCAAAGCAGTAAAACCTTAGTAGTATCAAACTGCGAAAATACTCAAGGAAAACGAACCTTTCAATACCGATCAACCAAACTTTGGATAATCTAACAAACGAAATCAGGAAAAATGCAACTAATATGACCATAGTCAATTTCAAAAATACCATTTGTGCTAATTTATTTTAAATTTTTATTATAAGGTTATTTGCAATATGAACTTTTTGTTATTTTTTTGTGCCTTGTTTTATTCATTTCTGTTTAATATTTTACTTCTGTTAAACAGTTTATATTCTTAACTTTGTTAAGAAAACTGGACCATTTTGAAAATCAGTACTGCGCTACTAAAACTGCTATCTACTCGAAAGAAAGAATGAATTAAATAAAAATATTAAAAAGCTTACAATATTTTGATCCATATAAACAAATATGTAACATGAGGCTATGGCTACTTAATAACCCCTAATAAACTTCATTAACCACAATCAATTTATTCATTTTCTTCGCATCGCAAAAAGCTGTGCAAAGAGTGTCAGTTCATGTACTACAAACAAATCATTCTAATTCACGTAGCTAATGCACACGCACAGTAATCTCTGAGCAACCGGCCACTGCAACCAGCTGTTTATGATTTATGAATAATAGGAACCACTCTACAACCAGCAGTTTGACTAAAGGGCCCTAGAATAGGTGACCAGTGGACATCACAACTGACTTATAAAGCAATTATAGTAATTTTGTACCCTATAGAAAATAGAAGCTTTGAGTCATTACTTTCTTTAAAAATTGCCTTCAACCCAATAATGGCTCCTTCAGCTTCTGTTTCCTATAGTGTATATCAAAACCTGACTAATTGCTTTAATATTGTTTTATTATTAATTATTTTTATTTTATTGCTATTATTGTTTTATTTTTATTGCTATTATTTATTGTTATCTTATTACAAACGATCTGTAGAGGATTGAAAACTTCCAAGGTCAATTCTGGTTGAATGTACTGCCCATATCCCTACTCTTTAGCATACTTCCCTGCTTGGGGGTTTGTAAAATGAGCTAAGTTATATTTTGATCCTCACCTGTTGATGCATGTTAGCGTTTTGTCAGTATGTCAGTGCCTACAACCTGTTACTCCCAATCATATTAAGCTTCAGTTGCCAAGAGCCTACATTATTGTGCTGGAGGTACGTACCTCAATGGAATGTAAGGCTGTAACAGGGGCATAGGCTGGTTTCAGCATGGAGGGAGGGGTGGGGGAGGGTGGTGCAAAAAGGGAGAATGTGGAATCTAAGTCCCATAGAGCAGAATTCAATCCCTATTTCAGTAAAAATTCAATGCTTATTTCTAGTATTTAGCTCACATAGTGAAATTAATTTTCTGCCATTGGGTAGGATGTGCCTCCCCTCCCTCCCCCCTCAGCCTACACCTGTGGATGTAAGCTTTGTAGTAAAGACGCTTGCCTTATAAACCGAATATATAGGGTTCAAATCCGCAAAAAAAATCAAGATTTTGTCTCTGCAATTTTTTGATCCAATTTTAATTATATTTCACTGGTATTATATCTTTCAAATCTGTATACTACAATTGTTTTTTTATTTATTATCTCCTAACTACGATTGGCAAGAAAAAGATGTTTTATGTCAGGTCATTTGCCATTGTTTTAAACCTGCATTAAATACCCATGGCATGCTGTTTGTGATTTACATTTTAGTGTATATCATTTAATGAATGTGGTCCAAACTTAATTGCTATATTACCAGAGTTTGTTTTGTTTGGCAGCGGTTTGATTTCATTGATGAAATATGTGAATTTAGTGTAGACTTGATGTTCATTTTTATGATTATTTAAATTTTACAAATATACTGTAACACATATTTGATTAAATATTACAAAGAATTTCATTTCATTTGCTTTTTTATTTTTGCATTTTTGCAATCAGTTCATTATAAACATATAATAATACATAAGCATTGTTTTTATTAACCACCTAAATAAAGAAATGGTTTAAATTGTGTAGTGATGGCGTCCCCACTTTCTCTTTCAGACCGGCTCATCGCTATTAGGTGGAATGCTGAGCTCTTCAACGAAGTGTATCAAATGTTACAACACCAAGTCCATCGCATCTGGGACGCTTTCACCAAATCTTCTGAAACTTGTCCGTCTTCACTGGAGCCAGTCCAAGACAGTAGTTCTTAATAATACTGATGGAAAAGAATACAAGTTCAATGTCTGAACTGGTAAGAATTTTTCGGGTCTTTTTCTGTTAATTGTATTAAGTTCTATCATTTTCCAAAATTAAATTAAAACAACAAAAAATGGACCTTTCTATTAGGTCCCACAAATCAACCGTGTAAAAATGTACGCAAACACATGCGTTAGTGAAACAACACGTGTGTTTGTGAGACGCGCATATTTCTGGTCCTGGACGATTGTTCAGAAAGACGAGTAAAAATCATAATAATAATAACCGTAACCCTGGTTGGGGAGGGACGGAACGACTCACTCAAACTTTGATGTCCCCAGTGTGCTTACAGAATCCTTCCTGCACTGCTTTTGTACAGCTTTATGCTCAGTTTTGATATTATGTACCTTTTAACTGGTTATTGGTTTTTTTTGTATCCAAAGATGGTACGCAAGCCACACAGAGAGTTTTTAATTTATTTTTGAAGGCTGCAAACAAATTGTGTCTGCATGTCGCACTTAGGCCACACTTTGCCCTGTTATGGACTAAAGTATCTCTGCTCCTTTTATGGATAAGTTCTCAGTGATAGTTTATGACAAGCCATTCAATATATGTCAGGATCATTCATTATTTATCTGCTTGTTTGAGTGCTAATATGGATCTTCTCTCATTGCTAAGTATTTGATTCCTTAGAGAAAATTCTCTTGGCTACAATTCTAGAATCTGGATCTATATGTGATTCCTTTTCCCTGCATTTTTTGTACTTTGGGGATTTATGTCCTGAGGCCCCTGGCAAATACTGAGCTGTGCCTTGGATAACTTGATCTAAGTGAATGATTAGTTTGGAAGTCTAGCCAAGCTGAGAGTGACTCGCACCTCTCTCCTATGACCAAAAGAAATGAGTCACATAAATGTTCAGTTTGAATCCCAAGAAAATGATTGTATACCATAAAGAATGGAATAGAAACTTTTTGAACAGAAATATTTGTGCTCAAAATCCTAAACTTGCCTTCTAGGGAGCGGAGTGATTTAGTGGTTAAGATACTCACCTTTCCAATTTAACACTTGGACTGCCAGACCTATTTTTAAGGTTCCTTTCCGTGTGTCATAAACAAGTTTACATGTACAAATATACTTTTTTGAATATTTTATCTAGTCATATATCATCAAAATGATGTGTCTAGTAAATTTGCGGGAAAATATTAGGGGGTGAGTATACTCGTCGACGGCTCTGTGATAGAACGTTTTATTGACTATGCCAAGTGCGAGTTATCTTGTCCGCTTTTTGTATGGGTTGGTATATGTTCAAAGGGCCCCCCCCCCCTTGTGCTGCTCGAGTGTACTACCGGAAACATAGTACAACAAACACGTCATATGTGTACGTTATCGTCTAGGTGTATCTTCCCCGAACTACCAGCCGTTGAGTCTGCGGTTCTACAATGTATAACAAAGAAGTTATAAACGCTGGAATGTTACCCCGATTTTGACAAGTATACTCGTCCTGGCTTCCTCAGCACACCCTGTGGGCGAATATACTCATCACTGGCAGCCAACGTGTTAACTTAAGGTTCCATGTTACAATCCAGTAACAAATCTACTCCTCACACTGAGACATGGTTTAGTGAGCAATACAGTCTGCAGTTGGCGAGTTGGATTGGATTGGTGTGAAATACTCATAAGAACATCCCACGAAAGCCCTAAGACTTATTTCCAGTGAAATTCTTATGGTAAATTAGGTTTTACACCTGGAGATACTGTAATTCCCTCTCTTCTGAAAAGTATATTGCATTCTCTAACATACACATGCACCATATTGCACACAGGACCAATAACTTAAACGTCGCATTTTAATGACGGTGCGCTATAAAAACTAGCATTTTAAGTTTTAACACTCAGCTGAAACACACAAGAGCAATGGATAGAAATATACCAGGGAATCTAGTATGTGCTGATCCCTTGGCAGATCCCATGGGGGTCAGATACCCTCAGAGGTCAGTAAATAGTCAAGGGGTCAGTAAGGTGGTCAGTGAAATGTAAAACAGTGTTTTGGCGGTCAACCATGTTTTATGTAATGTTAAATATGACATAAAACCATGAAGTACATTTTCTAAAGTGCTGTGAGAGTGCCATTTTTGAGCATCTAGACGTTCCACATACTTACATTTACTTTTATCTTGGTTGAAGCTGAGAGTTGAGCAAATTTAGGTTGAATCACATCATAAAGACAAATAGAAAAACATTTTAAAGTATGAGAGTGCCATTTCCAGGCCTTTAAAGGTGGCATATTCTAAAAATATCCTCACCTTTCTCAGCCTCAACCAAGGTGGGTCTGAGGTGGGTGCTGTGTACTGTCATGCAGTGCCTACCACTAGTTTAGCAAAATGTAACGGATGAGAATAAAATAGATTCATTTTTTAAAATTAAAATACTGTGTTTTGCTAGACATTGCGCAATTTAACTGATTAGTAGTTAATGCCTAGAGTGGAAAAATACATGCAAGCCAAATTACAATGCATTTTTTTAAACAGCCATTGTTTTTCTGAAATCACATTTTTTCACAAATTCTTCAATTCATTGAAGATGTTTATGTCAAATGGACTGTCTACATGATAATTAAATTTCCTGTCCTAAAGGTTCTCTGGTTTTTAATTGCTATTTTAGTAGACATTTTCTTGGTTGATATCCATTCACAATGTCTGTTATGACTAGTGAATCATTGACAACTCAAGTCTCTGGATGATAAAGATATCCCATGATAGGATCCCCTCAAAATACTTTGAATATTAATCAGATCCCCTAAGGACACATCAACTCACCAATCAACCAACCAACCCCATTTTCCTTTATATATAGATTTGCAATACACGTTTCAATGTATCTGTTTTTATTAAGATCTGTTTTATTTCTTTCACTTTTAATATGCCATGGGAAAGTATCATTTATAAACATTACATGGTAGATATTCATTGAGAATATTTGACTAAACCTAAAGTTGGCAATGAAACTGTATTAATAGTCTACGAACCCACTACACAAGAGGATTTCGTCTTAACGTCAGCCTAGCCTGCGAGCATGCCAGTAGAGTTTGCACATTATTTTCAGTGGGCGTGGGAGTGCACGGGGCTGAATACTCACTGAAAATAACATGCAGGCATTCAGATGTTTTTTTAACTGAATACAGTAACATACCTGGTCTCTGAGCCTAAGTGCAGCATGCTTAAGATAACTGTACATGTATGACTGTTTGTTTGTCTCTGTCTCTCATCAGGTGACTATCAAAGTCACATGGTCTCACACCTCTGAGGTGTCAAAGCATAACCACACATTTGTTTTCTATAATATGCAAGCTTGGTTTTGAAATTCTCAATAGATTTCAAGTTGCAGTATATTGAGCTTGTAACAACCATGGCTAGACTGCAATTAATCACTGCTCTTAATTGAATTATTTCTCAAAAATACTAACGAGCTTCCTTATAAATATTGTCGGAAGTGTCAGAACCACAATTTTTTGACATTTTATTTTCGTCTTTAATCAATCAGTCTCCAAGATTTTTGCACCAACCAAATTCTATAAAAGGCTTCTGCACAGACCAAATTTATGAATAAAATGGCTAGATTACATCAAGAGCATCAAATTAAATAATTTTGTCTAAATGAAAGTATACTTAAAATAAATATATTACAATTCAGCAATTAGCAATTTTCACCGGGCATTGGCGTAATACTGTTGTTCCCCCAGTCTAAAGGGGCCCAGAGGCCCTCCTACTAATAAACAGCACTCTTCTAACAGAGCCTTGATATTATGGTCCAGTAGAAGACACCCAAAACTAGCAAATGTGGCAAAGACAAGCTAAACCAGTCACTCGTCGCAAATTGTGTTTCAGAGAAAATAGCAAAAACATGCTAGAATGTAAAATTTTTAAAAATCTATTTTATTTCACTAAACTAAGGTTTATGTATCTATACATCATGCTGTGCTGTTATTTTTCCCAATAACAATGTTAAAACAACACTTTTTAATGATTTTGTAATAGTTTCTGCATGAGAAATGCCTGAAATCATAAACTTTGAAGGCTGATTTCTCATATATTGTTCTTTAAACAGCTGTATGCTTAAATGCTTGTAACTTCATAAGGAAATGTCAGATTTGAATGATTTTTTTTACCATTTTATAGCTCCTGTTTTACACTTTAACCCTGTATTATTAACTCAAAATCGATTTTTGCGACGAGTGACTGGTTTGGCATGTCTTTGCCACAAATAAACAATGTAACATCCTGTTCTTAACTCACAAAAATGTCCTAAGTGGACTCGCATGACAACACTTTCTTTCATTCAATATCAATTCCCGACCCAAAATGTTCCACAGCCGGGCTCCACAACAAACTGACATTTAAATTTTAGTAGTATAACACACTACGGTAATATTTGAAGTGGCCCCTCATAATCGACTAAAAAAATGCATGGGCCCCAATACTTTCTGGCCCCAGGCAATGTGACTCGTCATTGTGCCCCTAAGCTTGAGTTATAATTCTAGTAAAAGCTCTTTTAAAAAAAAAAAATTCAAATATCTTTAAATTTAAACTACAACTAAAAGTTTTTTTTTATAATATGGGTATAAGCACAAAATCACAACCATATTAGGAAAAAAAGACGAGTGAAAGTAAACTGTCCATTTTGAGCAACAAATTATAGCCATAGAGACAAATAAAATAACCACTTAAAAATCAATCTTAACTTTCATTTTCCTTTTTTTTTTTTTTTATTAATACATTCAATTCAATTTAGCAGCAAAATTATCCCATGATTTTTATAGACAATGTTGTCATCTTCTTGAAGGAAGCTTAATCTTGACGTCATAAGTGCCCAGTTGGGAGAATGTTCCATTTACCCAATGGGGTTGGTCTGTGATGATGTAGGGAAGTTTCGTAATTGATGTGTTGCTGAGATCAAAACAAAAAAAAAATAGCGGAAAGCACTTATTAGAAGAATCTTTGGGAACTTTATACCTGTTGATTCCTTTGTGGGTATTAGTAACAATCTAAAAAAAAACACCAAGGAAGGAAGGCATGTAAATGATTGATGGATTTAAGAAAATTTAATTTTTTATTGCAAGCAAAAAAGGTTGGGGGGTGGTATGGGGAGGTGCAAAACAAGCCTAAAGTAAAAGGCCAAGCAAGTAGAAAATTAGCTTTTTGTTCAAACTTTTTAAGGAAAAATGAATGAGGTGGCCATGTATTTGACAGTCAACTGTTTCTGGTAACACAAATCAGATGTACCTAGGCCAAAGTACAATAATGTAAAAAAAATACTATCTGTATAAATAAAAGGATTCCTTCCAAGTAGAAAAAATAACTAAAAAAATAAAGATAGATTGTTGCATTCTATATTTTTAAGTAATTTACTTTTCAAAAGTTAGTACTGTATCTGTCACTTCTTTGAAAACTTTATTGATACTTTTATATGGAGAATTCATTTCTTTCAACTGTTTTTGAAATATGTATTTATAGATTTGAATAGAAAGCAGCCACTTACTGTAAGCAGTCTTGAAATACTTTAACCAGTCAGTCGAGTAAAATGGAGCAATACATAATACAAACATACATTACATATAATATGTGGAACACCCAAAAATGTCACTTTCACTTGAATGAAATTGAGTTAATTGTCTGTGTTTATTGTTAATGTTAAGTTGTTTTATGAATACACTATACTATTACTTTCCTACTTTGTAATTTTTAAAAATATATTAATGTTGATATAGCCTATAATATTTCTGTTATTAATTCCTTTCTTTGCCAATCAACAATTAAATTACTCAGTAATAACTAGAAGAATTTAATTATATGTAGAGGCCAAGATGAAGACATTACATATAAATTTAATTTTACATTATACTGTAGTCTAAAAGTATTTTGCTTATTAGCTGTAAATAAATTAATAATTTAATCAGGAATTAAATTATTGGGAGAAAATAAAACTTAAATTTAGAAGCTTCTGGTTTATATACATTTATGTGTTTTATTGTTGTTTATATTTTAATTTATAGTCATTTCAATTTTTTTTTTGGATTAGAAGAATTTAAAATATATTATTTTTATTTTTGCACAGAGTAGTGGGTGAGTGGCAATCAAGAACTTATAGTTCAGAGGGCTATATGGTCTGAATGATGGGTTTGGGTGTTTCCTTACCGATTTTTGGGGATCCAAGAGAATATACCTTCTAGAATCAGTTTTATCCATTTTGATCACTTATGAAAATTATTTTGCACTTTGTTAGAAATTTTTGGCTGCAGTTGGTCGGGGAGGGGTGGGAAGGAGCACTCATTTTGCATGCCCCTGGATCCTTAATAGAGCAATCTATTAGAAACATTCAATTATTCTTTAAACTTACCAGTTCTCTTTAGAATTATCTAAGTGGTATACACAAATATTAATTTTTAATAACCATGCAAACTTTCAAACAGTATTCTTTTTATATACTGGTACATTAATACAACAAGACCCCTCCTTTGGAACACATATTATTAAGCCGAGACATCCCTATTAAAGGAACACCCCTATTAAGCGTACACTACTGTATTTATTCCACAAAACGAGGAAAAGTACACCTTTGTTATTTTGTGTAGGATTATTTTTCCATCAGCCTACCCTTTTAGCTTTCTTGGCGAACATTTTCATAAAGTCTGGCATTATAATCGCTTGATGCAGTTACCAAGAGGCGGATTCAGTTCGGTTCAAGATGTATTGTGAATTAAGGGGACATTTTTTTGGTCCCAAGAGTGGTCCCCTTAATAAGGGTTCTACTGTATTATTATTATTATTATTATTATTATTTATTTTATGTATTTCCATCTTGACCTTACGTCATCACTGACCTTCCAAAACCTGCAGTACTCACTGAGTCTGCTTTGCATCCTTGATCCACTCACCACTTGACCTCCTAAATGTAAAAGTGAAAGGAAGAAAATTCTCTTTTAAGCCTTAGTGAAAGAGGGGACATATTACATGCCCATAATATGTATAGTGAAAGAAAAACATGTTCCCTAATCTATCTATTCAGCCTTCTACACAAGATGTTAATTCCTAACCTAGTTTGAAGGCTTTCTTAAAGGAGGTACTTAAATTTCTGTTTGTATCCCACCATAACAGTATCTTTAAAAAAATCTTGTAAAGTATTATAATACTTTCATCTGAATTAATTTTTTAAATGCCTTAGATAATTAGTTCTCTTCAACAGTATTAATAGATATCAATTTGATAACACCTAGTTTACAGTATATTTAATAAGCCCTGACTAAAACTTCTTACTCATTCAGATGGGTCCGGGAGGGAGCCCAGTAAGGTACAAGACTAATTCCGCCTTTGCATTTTTGATGTTTTAAAGACATATTTTGATGTTTTAATGAAATTCAGTTTTTTTTATGACATATGTCAATTCAATTCAATTCAAGTAATATTTATTTCACTTTTCCATATGTAATATTTTATTGTTGATATCTACATAAATCCTTATACTGTAAGTATGAGAACACATACTTATTTGACCCCCTTCACTGGGGTGTTGAATAGTAATAAACAAAACAAAAAAAGTCTGTTAAACATGACCCACTTAAAGACTTCTTGGCAACTTAATGGAGAACATGTACCGTACTCTATACAATAAAACTAGTGTTTTCAAAGAAATATTTTTATGGTTTTACTCTCTACAAGAAAAAAATTTAAAATGACTATGTATACGCCTATTGTCCATTGATTTTCACTTTAGACAAAAATACAACATATAGGCTTTATCATTTTGCAGTGAGCTCACTTCAAAATCAAATATGCGTTCAGTTAAGATTCAAAATCTATTTTATATCTCAGAAACTTATTGCAGACACAGTGGCTCAAATCAAAACCTACATTTGTAAAAAACAATATAAAATCAATATGCATACTAACAATTGAAAATGATAAAACATGGGGAAAATAATTCTAATGTGATATTTATCCTATCAATGAACACATTTTAAAATGTAGAAAAAAGCATTCAGAGTTTTTCTTTTTCAAATCCTATTTATTTATTCAAACTTTTAGAATGTAGAATTTAGAAACTTGGCTTATCTAAACATTATATTGAACAACTAGAACCAGAAAAATTGTCTTTACCAAATTATTATTGCATAGATAATACCATTCTTACATTTTCTAGCCCTAACTTGCTGGTAATCAATTTAAGAAAAAGTAAGTGTTTTTATCTGATTATTTTTAAGGGTTTTTTTTTAGATTTTACCAGACACTTTTAATGATTACTCCATAAAGCCCCCTCAGAGGATTTCATTTTGCCTTGAATCACTTAAAACACTTCCCCCAATGGGAATCCACCTAACCAGTATCCTGATGTGTGATAGACAGACAGGATACCCTCTGACACTGACCTGTTTTCACTATCTTGTCCTCATCTTAAAATGCTCTCGTCAATTCCCAACTCGAACATTAAATGCAAAATTTGACCATGCACTGGTTATCATGACTTATTTATAAGCTTTTCACAATGGATGATTGAACTGAGTTTTACCTTGTCATATCTTTAACCTCAATTATTGTATGAACCCTGTCCAGAAGGTTTGGCGCAGAGGTTTATTAACCTTGTGGTCGCGAGCTTGAACCAGACGCTGACCATTCTCCGTCAGCCGTGCTTGACGGGCTGTGAAAATGGCTCTTGCTACGTTTCAACCGTGTGAGGTGCAAGGATATATCATGGTGCAAAACAAGATGCTGTAAACTACTGATTGGCTCATGGGGATATGTAGTTCTCTGGTGCCTGTAATGTAATGTAGATTTATATAGCGCTTCATACCAAAGTCTCAAAGTGCATGAGGTGTAGACTAGCTCTCCCCTAAGGGCAGGGGTGGCACCAGCGGGGGGGCCGGGGGGAGAGCTGGCACAATTCGTATTTTCTACATATTAGTAGAGTCTAAAATCGATTAAATAAGCCTTTGAAACACCTAAATTGTCTAAATTTTCTGGGGCTTCACCCCTGGACCACTTTCGAAGCCTTTTAATCGAAGCTTGACCACGCCCACTTAGCTTTCGTCGGGGAAATTTTTTTCGATTGAATAGTTCATGTGATGTTTATCTTGGTTTTTATTGGAGTTATATCATAAGTAGATCTTCAACCTTCTATTTTCTAGCTTTACATATCCCATATCTATTAAAAGGTTGTCATTTTTTTTTTTTTTTTTTTTATATCATAAGTAGATCTTCAACCTTCTATTTTCTAGCTTTACATATCCCATATCTATTAAAAGGTTGTCATTTTTTTTTTTTTTTTAATGGAATATATGGTTTTGAAGTCTCTAAAAATGGCTGATAATTCACCCTTACGTCTTTCTTACATTTTTTTCGAAATCTCAACTGAACATTGATGTCATGATGATGTCGCATAAAAGCAGCTGATGATTTACTTTGACATAGAAACAGTAAACTGGATTGTCATTGAACATTCTGTGATGATACGTGAGGTATCTCATGTAATTATAGTGCAGCTGTAACTTGTTGATTGATGCTTGCCTTCCCATCATCCCAGGGTTCTGGATTCAAATCATGTGACAACAGAATTTTTTTTTCATGACCATAAGGGGTCGTTCACAATTATCAACATTTTCACAAGTGTACAAACAGGACTCTTTTTCGGTACCCACCCCCTCCCTAAAAATATGTAATTCCCCTCCCCTCTAGTGTACTGTTTGTACACTCCTTAATAATGTTGAACGACCCCTAAGAAAACTCAATGATAGGGAATAAAGATCATTGAAAATAGATGATGGTTTTTTTAAACTTGCTAAATTGCAACAAAAAATCTTTTTCAACTGATTTTGGTGCTATTGGATGTACTGATATTGGTAACCAAAAAAATATATTACAAATCCATCCACCAGAAAGTGTTTTATTTGCCAAGATGGCAGCCAAAATTGCGCCCATATGATAAAACAGCTATAAATTGCCCATGAGTGGTAGTTTTTGTGTCTCATCCATGGTTTGTATGGGTCATTAAATCAATTGAGTTAATGTAGAATATTATGATCTAATCAATTATGAAAAAATTGCATATGGCTTCTAAGAAGGCACCTAAGATATCTTTGAATAGGCATGTCAGACTACTTACTCTAAAGTAGTAAATGTGAATTATTATAATAGGTTCAATCTTGTTTTTTTGTGTTTGGTTTAGTTGCATGAATCAGCACAAGTAAGCCTGTCTGGCTATAGGCAAAATAGTTTTACAACAATATGGGAGCCAATCACAAGTGTGAGAGCTCAGCATATTTTCATTTTCAACATATGTAAGAGGATTAATGCAAGAATCATCAAATTGGTATCATAAATGTGTTGCATGCCACTATAAGCTATTTGAATATTTCTGCCCAGCTAGGTTACAACATGAGAGCCAATCACAGATTGAAAAGCTCAGCATGTTTTCATTTTCAACATATGTAGGAGGATTAATGCAGGATTCATAAAATTGGTATCACCATGTCACTACAATTTATCTGAATATTTCTGCCCAGCTAAGATGTAGGTTACAACATGAGAGCCAATCACAGATTGAAGAACATAGGATTAATGTAGGAATCCCCAAATTGATCATAAATGCATCGTATGCCATTACAAATTATCTGAATATTTCAAGAAAGGAGCATGTCAGTGGGTTGGAACATCAGCATTTTTATAGCATGTTACCATTAGTCTCTGGTAGCTTGAATTAGGTCCTTCCGGTTATAGTGTAGGGCTTGATGTTTTGGCCTCGTAAACAATTTAATTAAGTTATGTATGATAGAATATACCTGCAGAGGAATATCCTCATGGAATTATGATGCAGCTGCTAACATATTCAGCATAATTGACTTCAATTTGGATGAGGCTTTTATAAATTGAGATATACTCTAAACCTATTGTGAATTATTATAAATCTCCACAAGATACAAGTTAACTTCATCTTCAACAAATGCTATTTTGTATCTTTTTTATCAGGTCAACAAAAATAATTATGTTTCCCAACCCCAAATCTTGAAGTAGACCAAAATACTTGTATAGTTTTTACTTCAGACCTACCAAGTCTCAAGCATTTGGTGTGAGACTTGCGCATTCAAGGTCTGTCTCACAGTCTCGCGCTTAAGGAACAAAATCTCACGCATTGTATGTATTGCCTATATTAAAAAATATATGTGTACTAATTGTGACATTTGTAGCTCTATATTAAACATTCTTCATATACAGCACTTAAAGTTGGATTGGTTTTGTGAATATTAGTCACTTTGGACCAAAATAAAAACTCAGCACAACCCAACTCGGCTCAAAGTCGACCCAACTAACAACTCGTACCAAATCAACTCCAACCAAACTTCAACGTGACCCATTTCATTTTTATATGGTTTTCCATGTAATATCATATGGTATCTTGTGTATATAAATTTTTATGAGCATCGGTGAACAAAACAAAAAATGTATTTCCGAAAGTCTGACGCCTGCAAGTTTGTTTAATTTAGAATCTCTGGTACTTTTCATGCTCTGATAATTACTGAGGTCTTAAAGTGAATGGTTATGGCACTCCTAGATAGCCAAAAATGGCACTAGTCTGAGATTAGTCTAAGATTAAAAATAATTTTTTTTTTTTTTTCAAAATTTATTTTTCAAAATTTTAAGCAGAAGGGCGTTTTGTTGAATTTGCCTGTGAGTTTATTAGATTTATTTGTCAGTAATGTATACCTTTAAGACAGTGAAAAGTTTTGCTGTTTTTTAAGCCATTGGTGTTGGTCTCAAGTTGACAGTGAGGCAGCCATGTTGCGGGGATCGAAGCTGTTTTCTGTGATAAACAGAAGGAGGAGGTTTATTATTGTGTGTGTGGGAAGGTTGATTTAAACTATAATTGTCATGTTTTAAATCATAACATTCTGTTTAATGTGTTTCTTATTTTCATTATTAATGTACGTCTTCTCATCTGCGGTTTACTTATTACATGTTTACTACCATTTTTTTTTTTCTTATCCGTTCATTATAGGAATGTCACAGAATGATTGGCATATGTCATAATGTGATTAGGATCTTGTCTGGAGTTGTGATGTCTTCTGGGAGATGAAGTGTTGTCCCTCTATCGGCAACCAGCTGATGCCTATTACCGCTGCCTACAGGCTTACACTGTTTTGTTACAACTCCCTACCAAGCACAGCATATAGCAGAAAGAACACATCATGTGTACTACAGATGGTAAAGAAAATTTTGCACCAAATGTATTATCTCTCTTCAGCATATAGAGTTTAAAACAGAGCATAATAATAATAATTATATGAGTAAGATGGTGATGACAAGACCAGTGGCGGTGACAAACTCATAGCAGAGGGGATTGGTGAAAGGCAATAACTTTGAGCTCTAAGCAACATTAGTTTATACTCAATTATTTTAATAATCAAGTTAATTATAGTTGGGATAATAAGTATGAAAATCCTATATAATTGCAAATAATTTAATATAGAATATAACGCATGCATTTTAAAATTCATTTATTAAATTTGTTGCAATTTTTTTTTTATGTTTCCACAGGAAGGTGGTTTCACACATTTTATATCTAATCTGTAAAAACAATAATGACATTCCTTTACATAGAATAAGTAAAATTTATTTCAATTTAAAAAGTTAATTATTATGCTTTTTTTCACTTTGTTGTTATGAATAATTAATATTAATACTAATGCTAATAATACTAATATATTTTATGAAAGAGTATAGAATTGCAAGATGTCCGACTACCCTCATTTTTTATTCACATAATAAAAAACGTTTAAAAAAGCTACTACAGTACCACAAGATAGGTGGCATGCTATTAGAATTCAAATAGAGTTCGCTCGAAACTCGACCATAGTTGAAAGACACGCCTCTTCGTGGTATTACTTTTTGAAATACTTCCAACAAAAATATAAGAGTTAGACCTCGTGCACTTCTACACGCTTTGATTTTATTAATAATAATTAACCCAGTTTGAGATGTAATATTACTAATGGTACTGTATGTTTATCCTTCTTTGTTAATGTTTACTTGTAATAGGTTATTTTTTAATAAGAACAATATAGATGTATTTAATTTTTATATTTATAAAATATTATGTTGTAAATAATATGGTATTTGAGTAAACTAATTATACAGAAGAAAAATAAGACTCAAATGAATTAGTAAATCAGGATTTCTATGAGGTAAAAAATAAAATCAATATTGGAATTACTTAATTATTAAAGGATGTTATTAAATTTCTATTGGAAATTACAAAAAATTAACAGATATTTTAGTAATTCAGGTCTCCCTCTGATTAAAGAAATTTAAGACCACTTTTCTGTTCTGAAATGGTCTCAAACTTTTCTGGTCTCAAATTAACAAATGTCTTTATAATATCTTTATTATTTTAATTAAAGACCAAAGCTGCTGAAGACCATGGAAACCTCGGTCCCAAAAGTGGTCTTTAAATGGAGGGAGACCTGTATCATTTTTGTTTTCTTTGGCTGAAGTCCTTCCATTCGTAGGGTCGTGGGTTCAATTCTTGTGATAGCACAGGATTTAACTACTAAAACACGTCTCCACTTCTTAAGCCATGTAATGAGACAAAGTTTTATAAGCAGTCATCACACTGCTTATATGTATACAG